>NC_043705.1:130000975-130014895 GCF_006229205.1 Suricata suricatta | reverse complement strand
TATGTATATATATATCCCGAACCAGCGACGGGACTTTGTTTATATTGCAAATAAATATTATTTTTTCTTTAAAAAAAAAGTTATAATAAATATAACTTCCAAAATTAGAGAGAAAGGGATTTTCTTAAAGTGAACTATCTCATTATACTTTTCATGGCTTATGGGGCATCTAGAGAAAATTATAGTGTACTATAATGCAGATATCATTTCCCTCATTTTCTAAAAAAACTCTAATAACCTCATCAGAAGGCTAACAATATAGAATAATAAAATTGAAATGTCCACTATTAAATTTTTTTAAATTAAATATTTGTGATTTAGTGGAATGTTCTAGTAAGTCTATATACTCAGGGTTTTGTTGTTTATTAATAGATTTAAAAATGGGATGGAATTCTTGGAACATAAATCTTTTACCATGGTATTCTTCTGTTACACATTATACTTTTTTAAATTTAAATAACTTGTTTCACTTTTAGGGGCACCTGGATGGCTCAGTCTGTTAGATATCTGACTTCGGGTCAGGTCATGATCTCATAGTTCATGAGTTCTAGCCCCGCATTGGGCTCTGTGCTGAGAGCTCAGAGCCTGGAGCCTGCTTCGGATTCTGTGTCTCATTCTCTCTCTGTCCCTCCCCTGCTTGTGTTCTGTATCTCTCTGTCTCTTAAAAATAAATAAATGTGTAAATTTTAAAAAATATTTTATCTTTCAGCTTTTGCTCTTCTTTTGTCCTTAGGATTTGATGCAGCAGCAGCTAGAAGACTACATATAATTGATTATTCCTACAAAGATCTTTATAGTTTAGTATATGTGCAGCCCAGGCAAGCACTATACACTTTAAAAAGTGATTCTTTGGGCACCTGGGTGGCTCCAGCTGTAGAGCATGGGGAACTTCCTCTCAGGCCAGCATCTCAAGGTTTGTGAGTTTGAATCCTGCATCTGACTTGCTAGAGTCAATAGGGAACGTGCTTCAGATCCTCTGTTCCCTTCTGTCTCTGCCCCTCCCCTGCTTGTACTCTGCCTTTCACAAATAAATAAACCTTTAAAAAAGAATGAAGATCATTTTACCTTTCTGTGATTTATTTTTTTTATATTTGAATTTAAAGTTTGCCTTGTGGGGTGCCTGGGTGGCTCAGTCGGTTGGGTTTATGACTTCTGCTCAGGTCATGATCTTGTAGTTTGTGGGTTTGAGCTTGGCATTGGGCTTTGTACTGACAGCTCAGAGCCTGGAACCTGCTTCAGATTCTGCGTCTCCCTCTCTCTCTCCTCCTCCCTCACTGTGCTCTGTCTCTCCTTCTCTCAAATTAATAAACATTAGAGGTGCCTCGGTGGCTCAGTTGGTTAAGTGGCCAACTTTGGCTCATGCGAGGTCATGATCTCGCAGTTTGTGAGTCTGAGCCCTGTGTTGGGCTCTGTGCTGACAGCTCTGTGTCTCAGATTTGTGTCCCCCTCTCTCTCTACCCCTCCCCTTCTTACACTCTGTCTCTGTCTCTCAAAAATAAATAAATGTTAAAAATTTTAAAAATAATAAACATTAAAAATAAAATTTAGAGGTTGTTTTGAAAACATGGTGAATACAAATAAATGAGATCTCATATTATCTGTACATTTTTATAGAACCCTTAGTTGATATTTTTATATTTCTGAGATTAGTTATTAATTACCCCATGCTGTCTTAGGCTATCTCTTGGACAGTTAGCTTCATGAGGACAGGGACCAAGAATGCTTGGTGCAGGGCTAAATTCTCAATGAGGAGCACTGCAACGGTGCATGATAGGGATCAGTATATACGAATCAGATGATTACATTTGGGAACTTGTGTCAGCATGAATCTAAAAGTCCTGACTGGGTGACTCAGTCATTTAAGTGTGATTAAGTGTCTGACTCTTGATTTCAGCTCAGGGCATGATCGCACGGTTCTTGGGTTCAAGCCCTGCCTTGGGCTCCATGCTGGCAGTATAGAGCCTCCCTGGGATTCTCTCTCTGTCTCCCTCTCTCTCTGCCCCTCCCCCCTCTCAAAATAAATAAATAAACTTTAAAAAAAAACTAATAAAAATGGGTACCTGGGTGGCTCAGTTGGTTGAAACTCTGACTTCTGCTCAGGTCATGATTTCACGGTTTTTGCGTTCAAAACCTGAATAGAGCTCTGTGCTAACCATTCAGAGTCTGAAACCTGCTTCAGATTCTGAGTCTCCTCTCTCTGCCCCTCCCCTGCTCCTGCTCTTTCTCTGACTCTCAAAAATGAATAAACATTCAAAAAATTGAAATAAAACAAACAAAATTCCTAATACTTCATACTCAATATGCAGTACTCTTATATGTAAAATGAATATTTAAAATTCAGGAAATCAGTTTAGTAAAAAACTGTTACATGATTACCTTGCTTAAATATTTTCATTTTATAAAAATATGTTTCTATCTCTTAAGGTTTTTAGTGCATGCATTCTTTTTTTTACAGCTGCCAATGATGTGTCACGTCAGTTTTCAGTACAGTGGTGGTGAGATCCCTGACTGACCAATCAGAATAGTCCTGAACTTGACACTGTAATCACAGAAAACAGCCCAGCACAAAAGCAGAAAGATATTTTTAAAATATACACCCAGCAAAAGCTGAGTGTCCATAATTTATAAATATCTCCTCCAATTGATTAGAAAAATAAAAACTAACAAAAAATGGGAAAGAAATTTTTTAAAAGTTCATATACATAGAAGCCTGAATTTCTAATAAACACATAATTTCATCAGTAATCAGCATAATGTCACCTTAAAAATAAGGTATTATTCCACATCAGATATCCCCAAACTTAAAAGTCAGCCAAACTGAAATTTTCATGAGACTGTAGTAATGTGAACCATCATATGCTGCTGATGGAGGCATAAATATGTATAATTTTGGAGGACGATCGTCAACATTTAGTGAAGTTGAATTGCACACATTTTTGATAGAGCAAATCTCTAGATATGTATATAACCAGAGATTTCTGATAAACAAAATGTCCATTGTATCGAAGTCTCTAATAATCAAAGGTGGAAACAACTCTAAATTTCTGACAAAAAGCATTGAACAGTAGGTCGTGATTTTTTTAAATACAAAGGTGGTATAAAGCCATTAAAAGGAGTGAACAGAAGCTCTTTGTATGAACAAAGGTACAGAAAACACAGTAATGAGCCACAGCACATTGACACATGCTGATACTATTCATAGCAACTTTGAAACATTGTCTGTGGATGAATGGGTATGAATTAGCCTTATTGAAATACTCATGAAAACCGTAGAGATGAAACAGAACAGTTCTGTCCTGAATCTTGGAAAGGTGAAAGGCATTGGGATGAAAAGAGGAGCTTAAACTCTTGACACTCTTGTTTCTACCATCAGCAGCAAGTATGGTGAAGGCTGAAACTCCGCAAATTTAGGTCATGTACGTCAGACGGTTCTCTTCCTTTCCATAAATTGAACAGCTTTTTAAAATATAAGAAAAATGTAGAATGCACATATAGATTCTATGTGGCAGGGAAAGACCAGTAAGGAGGATAAGATCTAATTTAGAAAAGTATAATTCTATGGGGAATTTGGGTGACCCCATTGGTGAAAAGGTTCTTGATTTTGCCATGTTGGGCTTTGTGCTGACAGCATGGAGCCTGACTGGGACTTTCTCTCTCTCTCTCTCTCTCTCTCTCTCTCTCTCTCTCTCTCTCTCTCTCTCTCACACACACACACACACACACACACACACACACACACACACTAAATAAATTAATTAAAAAATAAAAGTGCATTTCTAAATAGATTGATTAAATGAGACAATGGGTGAAAATAGATTAATGCATTCTCCTTCGGACACTTTGTTGAAAAAGATAACATAATACCATCATACCCACAATCACCACCACCACCACTGGCAACAACAACCACTTTTTCAATACTTTTTATGATAAAAGCTACAAGAAAACTGCATCATTAAGCAGAAATCCTCCAAGTGAAGGAGGGCTCTGCGCTAAGCAGTCGTGGTGAAGGTCTGAGGATTTTTTCTTCCTTTTGCACTTGCTACCAAGAGCTACAACTCCTAACTCCCCAGAGGCATATGTTTTTCTCCATGTGCTTTGTAATTTTTGCCTCCTCTTTCTTTCTCTTCCCCCTTCTCCCTCTTCCTCTCTCATTGGATCTCTCTCCCCACTCCTCTCCCCCCAAGCCTTCTATATCCCTTACCCTTTATCCACCAAACTTTTATTTTTCTAATAGGCAATTTATAATTTGTATATAAAACTTACCAACTTCTATATGAAAGAATTTGAAACTTAACTAATTCATTTCATTTATATTCATCATAAAAGTAATTTTATAATCAATCCCTTTGTATTACTACATATAGCATTAAAATTCTATGCATTTGTGGTCAGTAATATGATAGCAGATTTTCATTTTTACCAGTACGGATTTGGAAATGTTATATTAATTCTGTTTGCATTTGAGCAGTATAAAATATACAGATGTTTTCTTCAAACCTCTCCAGTCAGTGTTTAACAAAAATGGTCCTCTGATGTTCTTTTCTAGAGTATTCTGAGATATGCGCTCCTATAATCAAGTTTCTTAGCTCCCATTTTAGGGCATATGAATCAGAATCCCTGAAGAATGCATTTCCTTTTCCTACATTTTCAAGCAGCATCTACAAAGATCCCTGTGCACACTGAAGTGTGAGACAATTGTCTTAAGTCTTGAATTTAAATTTTTATAATATCCTGTTTATTCTTTGGAAGTTATATTTGCAAATTTTTATTGATTATCTTTCTTAGCACTCTGCCACATTCACTGAGGTATTCACATAATTTGCTATTACTAGAACTATAAATGCAATTTCCTCAACATTTTGAAGAGATAATATTTTCAAGACTATTGCTATTTCTTGGGCTTTCTCAATTTTCATAATATTCTTATTATACTAAGGTGGCAAGAATTCAAATAGCTTTTCAGATGTGGCTTCAGTTACTTGTCACCTATGTGTCTTTGACTAAATTTTCAATAAAGTAGATTTACTGTTTGCATTTTTAAAGATCTATCATCAAATTAACTTGATTATATATTTTTTAAGAAAATAAAGACAGTGGCCTTAAAATGGAAATATACAACATTTAGATGCAATCCTAAACTAGACTATTCAGAATCATAGGAGAAAAGTTGCGATATTCAGAACATTATTGCTTAAAATAGCCTGTAGAAAGAATAGAAAAAAATCACAGAATGATAGGAGACATAAACTATCTTGGCCTCTGTGTGTATATGTGTGTATATATGTGTGTGCAAACACACATATTTTAATTATTTTTACATTTTTCTTAAAGTTATGGAAGGTTATAAACAAACATCATCACAATAACCAGAAAAGTTACTTAAAAATATAAAAAGTTTTTTAAGCATGAAAATACTCAATTTTCCAATATGGACAATAAATAAGTTACATTTCTGTGAATTTTAACATTTTGGTGATTGGCATCTCCTCTTTAGTCAATAAAATAATTTTGTTTTCCCTCCTTTAACAAGCGTATGATACCAAATTATATTTCATATTTGAATGCCCAAAGAAATAATTTAATTTTGTGTCCCTGTGGCAGGTTGAGCACATTTTGCTTTGATGAGATCTCCTTGGCTAAAAGTTAGAGTTCTCTTGTTATATCTTGGCAATAAGCCCTTTTCTTATTTAACCACAAACTGTTTCCAGCCCTTCTCATCCACTTCTAATTAAATATATCCACATCAATGCCAAAAAACAGGAATAGCTTCTGCTGGTGAACCACTACTAAGAAGCGCCATGAAAATGAGAAAACATAGTAGGTTAGTATAATAGGCTGAATTTCTATTTTATTTTATTTTATTAATTTGTGAGAGAGTGTGCATGAAGGGAGGAGAGACAGAGGGAAGGAAGGAGAAAGAGAGAGAGAGAGAGAGAGAGAGAGAGAGAGAGAGAGAGAGAGAGAGAGAGAAAGAGAGAGAGAGAGAGAGAGAGAGAGAATCTTAAGAAGGCTCCATGCTCAGCTTGGAGCCCAATATGGGGCTCAATTCTACCTGGAATCATGACCTAAGCCAAAATTAAGAGTTGGGTACACTCAACCAACTGAGCCACTGAGCCACCTGATAGACTGAATTTCTAAATTGCCCACTCAAAGATGTCCCATCATAATCTCCAGAACCTATGAATGATGAGATATCACCCCCATAATTGTGTTATTATGCTATATGATGCAGCTGGCCATAAATAAAAAGGATTATCCTGGATGTGTCCATTGCAATTGTCTGAACTTTCTCCTTCTAGTGGCAGAAGACAGTCTAGGCGATTGGGAACATACAAGACTTCAAGATACCATTACTGGTTTTGAAGATGAACAGGGTCATGATTCAAAGCATATAGGTGGTCTCTTAAGTATGAGAATGACCATGAATGATTTTCAAAGAGTAAATGGGGGGCTCAGTCCTAAACATCATGGAATCATATTGTGGAAACTTCCTGAATGAGTTGGGAAGGGGATTCTTCCTCATAGTTTTCAGAAAGAACATGTCTTAACTAACACATTGATTTTAGCCTTGCAAGACCCAAAGCTGAGAATCCAGTCAGACCTCCTCAGACTTCTGAACAATAAAATTGTGAGATAATAAATGAATGGTTTTTAAGTGGCTAAGTATATGGCAATCTGTTATGCAGTCTTAGAGAACAGTACAGTCCAAACCATGGAGGAAATCACTCCATCAAGCATGCGCAGCTGGAGAAAGAAAAGAGGAATGCTGAGTTCCAAATATGTACAGCTTGTTTAACAGTGGATATAAGATCAGGACAGTGTCCTGGGGCAACTATCAATATTGATGTGGGCCATTAAATACAGGCATATAGGTTATTTGGTCCTATTATAGACACTATTCCCATTGCTAGAATACCAGAATTTAGATTATACTTGCCCTATTTTTGAGAAACCAATATGAATCTTGAGATAAAGAGGGATCGTGTCTGTGAATGCCTAGAAAGAAGCAAGAAACATGAAGTACCTGTACCAAACGAATAATCAGTCATTCTCATACTCCTCTTGGTGACATAGGGTACCCCTACATCTGTAAGTAGAAAACAGAGACCAAGTTGAGCAATCTCTACTTCAATAATAAGCATCAAACCATAAATTACGAAGTAAGCGATCACACTCAATGAAAAGCTATACTTTTCATTTCAATATCCAGCAAAACTAAGGTTAAAAAAACTTTAATTGTGTTTCTTTCTTGAATAAACTATAGCTTTACAAGCATACTAGAGAATGTGAGAATGCAACAGATTATAAGAAAGACAACTAATTAAACACAGTCAAAATGATTGCTAGGATCAAAAATTAAAACAGAATAACACAAACAAATAAAACCTACCAGCATGTAGGCTGACTGACAATGTTCTCAGAAACAAGACTAAGAACCAATAATTTTACATACAGCCAAATTATGCTGCAATTACAAGAATAAGAGCATGAGAGCAGCAGGTGGAGAGAATTCATGTGAGGAGAGGTAGAAAGGAAAGGGGTGAAGTGGGGTGTGATTCACCCCTTTTTTTGTGGGGGTCTTCATGGGTGCAGTCCTGGAGAATGTGTAATGAAATGTTTATAACTGAATGGCAAACAGCCATCTGAAGAATCTTCTCCTAGCATATATCTGAAAAAAATGCCTTACTTGTCATGAACCAGATTAACTGACAGTCAGTACCATTCTCTTGATATACATTAATTCCCTAGACCTGGAAAAGTCTCAAGGTGAAGTTTCTTTGAAATTTCACCATCAAGATGTGGATTCCATTAAATCATGTCACTTTCCAATTAGCCTTGAAAAATGCCTCTGCCTCTCTGTAATTCTTTGACCCATTATTCTTCACATGATAGATATTTGGTCGATGCACAATGTGCTAAAGACATTAACAACTTTCTCTTACCTTTGACAGGAGTCTTCATGCTGGGACCCTTCTGTCATGGGCTCCCACCTAACTCATGTCTTCTACATGATGAATTCAGAGTGTGCTTGATACGAAACCATATTTTCTAAAATTGGTTTCTAGGTATAGACCTATTAGGATACTTTGAGGTATAATTTTGTATTTTTTCCTAGTTTTAACTATGACGTGATGCAGTTGACTTCATTTCCATCCAATTCATCCATGAGGCTTATGTTATATGTCTCTTAATTCTTTTGTTGTGCTTTAGCTAGTGGCAAACTGGTAGATAACTGATAGATAGATAAACAGTAGATAGTAATAGCCTGTCTACCACTTTTATAAGCTGAACATCTCACATGAAAAGGATAACTATAATTTGTGAATAAAAAAATAGCAGGAAAAGAGAGATATAAGGATTCAAATTTACCAAACATAAATATCTGAAAAATTATTACAGGATGTACTCCAGCAAAATAAAACAAAAAGTGAAAACTGAGTCCAAGGCAAATCATGAGGTAAAAGAAATGGTACTGAACAAACAGACCAGTAAAGCTAACAGTGCTAAAATGATAAACATTAAAATATTATCAGGAAATAATACCCTAAAAGCTTCCCATCCAAGAAAGAAGGGTGCTGATAAATTTTCCTTGGCTTATTATTTTGCTAAATTAAAAGATGTAGATGTTGATTCTCTTTCAATTTGACTTGTAAATTTTCATATCTATCTTACAAACAAATGAATCCATATAGTTTATACCCATTTTAGTTTTTCTAGGTATTTACAATTGTAAATAAAATTTTCATATATTCCAGAATTATTTAATTTAGGTTATTTATATAATATACATTTAAAAAATATGTCTGCTAGCTGAAAGACTATTACATGTGTATATTACATGATTATGTATGTGGAGGAATTTTGGAGGTATAGTTGGTTGCCTGTAACCAAATGTTACTGTGAGTATGGTCATATATTGGCCTTTTTGTCCACTCCATCTTCCTCCATTAGCTTTTCTAAAATAAAGAGAAAACTATATTCCAGAATCATTTTCCAAAACATAAGAATATTCTCAATTATGTGTTTGATTTAAGTGGTGGGCCAAAAAGTTGACAGATTGTTAACAAAAAACATTGAAAAACTTAAAAAACTACTATATAATGAAAGACATTTTTCAAGATGAAATATTAAAGTCTGAAGAAAATATTGACAATGCTTTTGAAGACAAAATTAATGAACTTAAATATATTAAAAGCTAATATAAATAAAAGTTCAAATATAAGTTATGAATATATCATTTTTTCAAAGAAGAAAGACGTGGCAAATAAATTTATAACAAAGATTTTCAATTTCTCCATAATTAGAGAGTAAATGAAAACAAAGGCAGGCAACATTGTTCTACTGGATCAACAAACATTGTAAAGTAGGATAGCATCAAGACATTGATGATAAACAGCCACCCTGAGATCATGACCTGAGCCAAAGTCAGATGCTTAACCAACTGAGCCACTAAGGCACCCCTTTACTGATTTAGAATTCATAAACAAAAACAGTATAAACCAATTATTCAAAAAATGCCTATTAGATTATGTGGCCTATAATAAAATGAATTATAACATTGTATGTTTCTTTTGCTTTTCTACTTACATCACAAACAAGTTTTGCAGAGTGATGGTCTGGTTTGACTCAATAACTATGTAAATGCTTAGAGAAGAAAAGTTATTTCAAGGAGAAAAGAAAAAGAAAAAACAGAAGTAGATTTGATTGACAAATTCAAACTCTATTGAGGAAATACTTTTTAAAAAAAGTAAGTTCAGGGGTTTATAGCTTCACTTCAGGCAATAGAACTTAAATTAGGCTACTAAATCTCCATCAACTTGGAGAAAAATATATATGAACCTTGGTTAAGTCAAGTAGTAGCCTATGTATCTCTTGGGATCCAAAGAAAATTTAAAGTTAGTTAAAGATAACATTTGAGTTGCACATATAGTTATTAGATACAATAAACCATATGCTTGAATATATAAATTTTTCAAACATATCTCCAGTTAATTTATGTAATAACATTTGAAAAGAAAACAGGAATCGAAAGGACAAAAGGGGACAAAATTTAACCAAATTAGCTTTTGCCAGTTCAAAGAATCTATGCACTTTGTAATTTCAGTAAAATGATTAAATTAACTTGTTTGAAAGACTGACCTTCTGATATTTTAAGGTTGACTTTGAGTTTGTTTAAACTTTCATAGTCACTAAAAATATAATTTCTTGTAAGATATTAATTTATAAAAAGCCAAATTGTTATGGGATTCCTTCATTTGAAGTGAAGCATACATAGCCAGAATACAAATGTGGGGAGCTCTTGGTCCTACAATAAAAGAGTCAACCACAACTTTACTAAAACACTGTTTTTCTGTTTCAGAGGGGAAAACTTCCTGCTCCTTGTGTGAATATGTTCCAGAAATAAAATTAGTTCTTTGAGATTTACTGTAGATCATTTCTTTTCTTATCTTTAATATAAAAAAGTTATTAGACTGATAAGCTTACTTGGCTGCAAAGGCATATGTCAGAGAGAGAGAGAGAGAAACAGAGAGACAGCGAGACAGAGACAGAGAGAAGGATTGAGTTTGTTAAAGCAAAGAACTGATCATCTCAACATAATTTTAGAGCATTTTAGTAAGGAGACCATTTCCATTATTTCTCCTCCTACCTGACAACTTTATTTAGAAATTGTCTGAAGTTCAGTTTATCCTTTTCCAGTGTTGTTGCTTTGAATAGTCTTTGTAATTTCACCTTCATTTCTGATTCTGGTTCTGGAACTTTCAGATCACTTTCAGAATCAGCCTGTTTAATGTTGTCTGTTTCTAGCCAAACTGTCTTGCCACTTTACTTGACCTTTGTTAGTCTTTTTGGGGGTGGATTTTGATGCTAAAGTTGCTTTCATGTCTCTTAGAGGAGTTGTATCCACTAGTTAATCCTTTTCATTTTTATTTTGAAACATAGTCATGGTCTTTTGGCACACCCTGCTGATAGAGCTTGATCACCATATCGTTTATTCCTTTATTCTATTTTTTAAACTGAATCTTGATTTTCTACAAAGCTTTCACCACATATGGCCTTTTACTTGTTCCAGAATCATTCAATAGAACCGAAGCAGATATATCTATATGGATATATGTACACACACCTATAGATATATAGATATATATGTATGTATGGGGGAAAGAAATGCACACACATATGTATGTACAATACATGAATTAATAACTACAAATGTATTATACATTACAACTCAAATTTCTTAAATTGTGGGGCTAATCTTTATCATTACTTTATTGTTGGTGCCATAATCTCCCATGGTAGATGAGTAATTAGTTTTATGTTTAAAAATAATGGTTTTAGCAATGAAAAGTACTGTAATTTTGTTTTTGCTGGTATAATTCCTGTCATTAGTTTTTGTGTCATCAATGCTTATATTTTTTAGGTTTTCACTTTGAAATAAACTCTGGTGTACAAAAAGGAAAAAGAGATTACAAAGAATTTCCATTTAATCCTTCATTAAATTTCTTCAAAATTTAACATGTTATGTTACTAATTATCAACACTTAATGTAATAATAATGAAAATAAGTAACCTATGGATATTATTAAAACTAATTTAGTTGACCAACTAACTCCCTTTCTTTTCTGGTTCAAGATCTGATCCAGGATCAAATAAAGCATTTAGTTTTTGTCACCTTCATGTCTTTCAACATAGTTCTTCATTGTTTCTTTGCTTTTCATGACCTTAATCCTTGGAAGAGTATTTTGTAAAGTGTTCTTTAATGAAGGTTTATGTTATGTTTTCTCCTTACTCATGTTATGAATTTTTTAATAAGGATACAACAGAAGTAACAGTGTGACTTTCTTGGTACATCACTTCAGCAGGTAGTTGATGTCATTCCTGGTCATGTGAACTTCATATGCTTAATTAATTTGATGTCTGACAGATTTTTTGAACTGCAGTTATGATTTTCCCTTTAAAACTAGTAAATATCATGTAGCAAGAAACTTTGGGATTCTAAGAACAGACTATTTTTTGTCATACCCATGCTAACTAATTTTGGCAACCATTGATCTCAAGTTGTTTTTTTTTTCTCCTTTTAATAAAAAATAGTAATTTATCTTTCTTCATTGGACCACCTGTGATAATCAATTTTAACTTTTGTTTTTCTTGAATATGCTGGGATATTTAATCCACATTTTATAATAAGTGATAAGTTCAATAGATTGGAGCAGTATGTCTTAGATCAATGGGATGAAGAATATAGCTTTTGGTTTTAGACAGCTACAAAGTGTATGGCTTCTAGGGACATTTTGAGAATCTGTTCAAAACAGACAACACAAAAGTCTTGATGAGAAAGAAAATGAATATTTTTACACATGTGATATAAAGAAAAAACATAATAGCCTACTATATTTTTCTACTGCCCAATGGAACATTTATAAAACTGAATCACTCTATAAAGAGAATAATAATTTGGAAATGTTCAGTAGTTTTTATCACAAAAAACTTTTTTTCCTAATAATAAATATAAAAATTTAACAAATGAAAAGGTGCCAAATTTTACATATACTTCAGCAATATTAGTATAGGGTAGAGTTTTTAAATTTATTTGAAATTTTAAGATCTAGATTCATGCTTTAGGGCTATGATCACACATTAAAGATGGGTGCCAATATAATTTTAACTTAGCAGAACAGCTGAAAATTATCCAGTATCTGAATGCCCTAAGTGATAATGATATCCTTATAGAGAGAAATTCTAATTGGAAATTTTAACATTTCTCATAGTCATGAAAAGGCATGCCAACATACAATTCAATCACTTTAATTGCTATCAAGTTTTCCATTCATTTTTCATCTTACTGAAAGCAACTAAGAAAGTAAAGCTGCCTTTGGCTTCTTTATGATCAATGGAAATCTGATCCATGTTTTACTTTTTTACTCAAGATTTGGTGAAATTAATGGGGTCATTTCCTAAACTACTCAAGTCTAGAAGAATGAAGGAAAATACATCACAGTGCATAGGTAATATACGGCTGTTACAAATTATTTATATTTTTGTTTTTAACCAAAAGCTGCTCCCAGCACCTCATTTCAGGTCAATGGTTGGAAGCAAGAGCATAGACAAGCATGAGGGACATACTTTTTGATAAATTGTATCCCATTGCATAGTTTAACACTCAGGCTGGTGAGTACTTGCTTTGCCTACATAGAGAAGTATTTCCTGGCTGTACTCCTAATTTTGGACTTTCTCCATAAAGAGATAGATCTTGATACTTAGTGCTGTGAAACTAACATGAAAATGTCATAGAAAAGTGACTGAAAAAAAAAGATTGTATGTGGACCAGAATTAAGATAGATGAGAGTGAGATCATTCACCCTGGAGAACATTCTCAGTAATGACGAGGGAGAATCGACTATGTCACTTGAAACATAATATGACACTTTAAAACAAGTAATTTCATGGTTGTTTACTCAGAATAATTTTCTATAATTTTGTAACAGTTTGTTTTTTTATAACACAATTTATTTTTTGTAACATATGCAATTATTTTCCATCATTTACAATACAGTTGTTACAATGACACTCCAAACAGAAAAGCAAAGTAAAAAATCAAAACCCCAACTTCTATTTCATGTAATTAGACTTATACAGAAATTAGAAGGTTAAGTAACAACTAGTTAATCAATTTCACAGCTATCTGAAGTGGCAATTGTTATATAGCAGCTTATCTATGATACATTCAAGATACATGATACAATTTATTACTTGCCCATAAGCTACAACACAGCCTAGCCCTGCTAGGGATTTACTCAAGAGATACAGAAATGCTGATGTATAGGAGCACATATACCCCAGTGTTCATAGCAGCAATGTCAACAATAGCCAAAACATGGAAAAAGCCTAAATGTCCATCACCTGACCAGTGGATCA
>NC_043705.1:129899467-130000875 GCF_006229205.1 Suricata suricatta | reverse complement strand
TTTGCACTCATAGGTCTAACAGGAAATTTTCAGAATGATCTAGCTTCAAGAAAAGCAAACAGTGAGTAGTGCTTAAGAAAAATTGATTCAATATCTAATGGATAGCTGATACCTGCCACAACACAGCATTTTATATACTGTTAAGTGAAACTGCAATACAATCTAAGTTTATTTTGGGAGTGTTTGTTGTATAAATGGATTTAACGAAATGTTTAGAGGTGCAGTAGGCATAACTTTGAGTAGATAATGAAAGAAAATGCAAAATGCTTATTGATTTATGATGTGGTTTCATCTTAGCTTGGGCAAACCATGCAGTATTTAATACATAGTAACAGAATATTTACTATTGAAGCTTATAAGATGAGTTCTTTGTGGGCAATCTTTCATTTATGCATGTGAGAGGGTTTTCCTTTTTTTAATATTTTTACATTGTAGTACTTGTTTTGCTTTTTGGGGGTGTTTGCTTATTTAATACATTCCGTCAAGGATAGAAATTACATGCTGTTTTCTTTTCCCCTAGGAAGTGTGTCCTGGGTTTTTCCCTCATTATTTTCTTTTTTTTTTTTCCTCTTCTTTTTTTGGTGATGGGGGTGGTTATGTTTATATGAAGTTGCTTTTACAGCACCAAAGACTTAATCATCCATTTCCTACAGAAAAGGTAGCTACTTTTTTGCATGGACCTCAAGTATATTGTAGTATAGAGGTGGAATTTAAGGAAAGGAATTCTGTAACAGTTTGAATAGTGTCCTCCTGAAAACTCATATCCATCCAAACGCAGAATGTTACCTTATTTGGAAATAGGTTCTTTGCAGATCTAATTAGTTAAGGGACTTGAGAGAAAATCATCCGAGATTTAAAATGGGCCCTACATCCAGTGACTAGTGTTCTTATAAGAAGAGGAAAATACACAAAACGATAGTTTGAAGATGGAGACAATTTGAAAATGGAGGCAAACATGGAAGTTATGCTGCCACAGGCCAAGGAGTGCCGGGATCCTTAGAAGCCAGGAGAGAAAAAGATTACTTCTTAAAACCCTAGAGGGAGCAGGTCACTGTTGATATCTTGATTTTGGATTTTAAGCCTCCAGAACTGTGGGAGAACATTTTTGTTTTGTTTTGTTTTGTCTTCACCACCCAGATCGTGATATTTTGTTTCAGTAGCCTTAAGAAATGGATACAGATTTGGGTACTGAGACTGAGACTCAGCTAAAACAAATACCTAAAAATGTGGAGATGAGGTAGGAATTGAGGAATGGGTAGAGGCTAGAGGAACTTTGAGGCACTCACAGAATGAGCCTAAATTTCCCTGAAGAGTCAGTTGGTAGAAGTATCTATGCAAAATATAATATTGGTGAGGACTCATGTGTTGTAGGAACATCGTAGAGCATGCTTCTATTATCTTAGAGAATATATGTCTAGATATATGTATACATAGTCATTAAGAGCATGTAGGTAAAAAATTCTCATGAGGTCAAAGAAAAAGCAATACATGTCAGACCTGGAGGAAAGGAGGTCCTTATTATAAAATGGCATAAAACTTGGCTGTATTGGATTCTATCATGGTTGGAAAACAGAACTTGTAAGCAATGACTGGGACATTTAGCTAAGGAGATTCCCAAGCAAAATGTGAAAGATATGGCGTGATTCCTCCTTGCTGTCATAGATGGCCTTGGAACCCCAGATGAGAGTTTTAATAATTTTAGTGTAAATTCCCATGACAGGGTATAACAGCCAAGGCTCTGGTGGTTAATGAAGACCATAACATATCTGTCATTTAAGATATAAAAAGCACAGTTTTTGTATTTAGTTTTAGGTCTCCTTTGGTACAAGATGAATGCCAAGTCAGGCAAATGATCTGTTGAACAAAATCATTTCTGAGAATTATTTAATTTTACTTTGTCACAACTAGATTCTGTTAGCTTGAATTCTACGCATGATTGACGTACATTCAGCATGAACTGTCAACATTTCTATTTTTTTTTCCCTCCAACATGCTATATATTTACCAGGCTGAAGAAATCATTTGAAGAATTGCTATCCATATGAAAAATGTAAACTGAAGATCATTTTCAATCTTCTCACTTGTTTTGGTGTAATAATGCCAGAGTAGAAATTTACCTACACTATTAAGTATGACAAATATGTTTGAACATGCAAGCCACAATCAACATGTTCAAACAGCATGTATAGAATATGTGGCATATGGAATACACTAAAGAATATAATACTACAACTTCTCAACTTTCTCAGCTATTATTTATTGACTGGGAAGAAATTGTGTGTGTAAGAGAATACAGAAAAATACAGGCAGTATTTTTCAAAAATCAATTAATATAGGAGAAAATTCTTTTACATACTAAATTTGGATTAACTTATTAATTATACTTTCTCCCTAAATTGAACAATCATAGCAGTACTATAATTTCAAAATACATGCACCTCTTATTCAATTGTTTCTGCAGTAAAATGTCACTTAGATTTATTAAATTATTTGCTCCCATTAATGCATCTCAAACATCTTTCTTTCCCCTTTACTTTAGTATATTGGTTTAGTCATCTTTAGATTTCCTGTTAGACCAATATTTGATTTACTCTCTTTGAACATAATACTCTATTGATCTCTGCCATTTGCTGTTCTGGATTGGAAATTTGCACTTGTCATTGTTTCATAGATAATCTGCATATATGCTTTGTAGTTTAGCATTTTTTCTATTGTTTTTGATATTGTTTTATTATAGGATTTATCTTCAATTGTTTAAGTCTGTTCATTTATTTTTTTCAAGTTTGTTTATTTATTTTGAGAGAGAGAGAAAGAGAGAGAGAGAGAGAGAGAGAGAGCGCGAGAGAGAGAGAGCACAAGTGGGGGAAGGACACAAAGAGAGAGAAGAGAGAATCCCAAGCAGGCTCAAATTTATAAACTACGAGATCATGACCTGAGCCGAAGTCGGATGCTTAATCAACTGAGCCACCCAAACACTCCTGAAATTTTTTAAAATTCCATTATAAGGATAGTTTTGCCTGCAATGGTACACATACTTTTCACTTGCATCCATTATTCCTTTTACCACCATGAACTATGTGGTAATTTATCTCTTTATTTCATCATTAAGACTAATAAGAAATAGTTCACATACAGCATATAGGTGTAAATATTCCACTTAGTAGAAAGGACATACTTTGTTTTTCTGGTCATGTAGTTAGAGTCAGTACAGTAGCATTATTGGCAGAGAGTCAAACATGAACACAGATATTAACATGTCACAGCATATAATGAAGAGGTAGTTCTTTTATAAATATTAATTTGTTTCCCTCTATTTGTTAGGACATGACAAGAAAGCATTTTCTAACTCTCTTACATCTAGGCGGTGATATGTGAAGTGTTCTCACCATTGGACGTCTGCAGGAATGACATGGGTTTGTGCAAGGTCAAAGGAGTTAAAAGCAGGTGTGCCTCCTTCCTCACGTTCTTCCCCGCCTGCCTGTTTCCAACAGTGGAAACTGTTGTTAGAACATAAGAAAGCCTTCAGAGAGAAGAATTTTAGGCTGTGAATTATTACATTGAGCAGTAATCCATCACTGACCCACACTGGACTGTAACGTGAGCAAAAACTAAAATCTTTACCTGGTGAACCCACTGAGATGTTGGAATGTGCTTAGTTTAGTACCTAGAATTCCTAAAGCGATCAATCACAGAGTGCTTAGCTACAATGTAGCTATGCAAAGAATATATTGAATGTTCTTACAGGACTTTTAAAAATTAAAATCTAATGAAAACAGAAAAGTTATAATTTGTAGATAGATTCCATATATGGAACAAACAGATGAAATTTAAAAAATGAAACTAGGCCTATTAATGATTAATTGGAAGTTGTAGAAAATGGAAACCTGTGTCAGATTTTGCCAATGAAATGACTAAAAATGATTTAGTTATAGTATACAAGGACCAGAGAAATAGGCTGAAAAAATTACTAAAAATTTACTAAGTATTTAATGCACATAATGCATTTAAGAGTCAAATTTAGGGTTGGCTAGGTGGCTCAGGTGGTTAAATGTCTGACTTGGCTCAGGTCATGATCTCATGGTTTGTGGGTTCGAGCTTTACGTCAGACTCTGTGCTGACAACTCAGAGACTGAAGTCTGCTTTGAATTCTGTGCCCACCCTGCCCCCCTGCTCCTCCCCTGCTCATTCTCTGTCTCTCAAAAATAGATAAATGTTAAAAACATTTTTTAAAAGTCAAATTTAAGAGATGTGTTAAGGGGACCTTCCAGGCTGGTGTAGACCTCAAGGTGCCTGGAAGGTGATGTGCCTGTAAAGGGCATGGAAGCCCCGCCCCCTTCCCTAATACCTTGCCTTTTGCAGCTACTCCATTTGGCCCTTCCTGGGTTGTATCTTGTATTATACCAGTAAACCAATCAGAGGACCAGGTCTGCATCCCCAAGTGGCCAAGGCTGGAATGATTGTGAAGCCAGAAATCCTTTTTAAGTCAACCCTCACATATGTATGACTTTTTGGTTGCCAGTGTGGGCCACATTCTATACCCAAATGTTGCTATTAGAGCAGGGCAATATTTTTCAGGAACTTCATCGGAAGACATGTTGCACATTTGCACCCTTGCATTGGGGTGCCTCTCACATTTTTGGGCATCTTCAAGATCATAGATAAGAGGAAGGCCATTCCTTTTGAGTCTTACATTTCCATGGATGACATATCAGGTGTGCAAAATATACATAACAAAGGGATGAAAGTTCAGTCTGACCTCAAAACTTCTTTTTCCACAGAGTCATGGAAAACAATGTCAATAGTTCTGAAATCTATGCTCCTGCTCACCATGTAAGAAGCCCATGGTTGCAGAAGAGCCTTTGGGGTTCCCTATGCAGTCCTGAAAGACCACAAGAAGGAATGAGCCAGCTTGTCTTATTTTCCCTCTGTTCACAATTGTTCAAGGTCTGCCAACAGTGAGTCAACCCTGAATCCTAAAACTTGCCTTTCAAGTCTAACTTTTTCTTTAAACTGAGAACTCTTAGATGGGGATCTTGAAAAATTTTGCTTCTGGAAAAGGTATCATTACCTAGCTCTTGGAAATCTCAAATGACCAGGGTGGTGAGATGGGCGATAAAAGCAATGTTCCTGGTGGGGCGTACAAAATTTAGCCTCCGCTCATAGCCTGGCAGGATTTGAAGAAGTTCTTGATCATCCTTAAGGTTGGTACTTGAGTTTTCCTAATCCATGACAGATCCTTAAGGTTGGTACTTGAGTTTCCCTAATCCATGACAGAAGGTGGCCACATTCCTCAGACCTAAGTCAAGGCAGAGATTCTGCTCTTTTCAAATGTAGTGAAAGGCTAGAGAACTTGAAATCTCCTATTGTCCTCTTCAATGCATGCCTGGTCTCTCCCCAACTCACTCAGCTTCCGTGTTAGTGATAACATTCCTGTCACCTGCACCGTGCATCATGCTTCTGTCCTGGATGAAATGTGTGCACTTTCCTTCCCCCATCTGTGCCTTTCTGATAAAGTTGTGTTTGATATGCTTATACTAGGTCAACTTTGAAAACTAAATAGATTTTGGTTCTGTGAACTGCTTGATTGCTATTCCTAGGAACTGGGAAGTAAAAGAGGGAACATAAAAGGACTGGGGATAGAGGTGATGATGGTACTTCAGCTCGTAGAGGAAAATAAATCTTTTACCTCATAAAAGAGGATTGTGTCACTTATAAAAGAACAGGAAAAAGAAAAAGATACACTAAAGGCAGTATGTTTAGGATATGTGACTTGTTTAGACCACCATATCACCAAATCAGGAAAATGGGTTTTTACCAAATTCTTTAAGATGTTACAATAAAACTGTCTTTTTCAAGTAATAAGATTCTCAATATGGAATTTCAAGGTTATTGTCTCTAAAATAAATGAAAATAAAACTTTTGGGGGAAAATTGTATAGATTTTAATAAGTTCCCTAAAGCTTGTAATTAAGGCATTAGAATTATAACAGTGGAATTGAGCTGATTTGCACTAGCAACAAAAAAAAAACAAAGAAAAAAGGTATTTATGTATTTTTTTAATTAAAAATATTTATTTAATTTTGAGAGACAGAGAGACAAGGCCTGAGTCGGGAAGGGGCAGAGAGAAAAGGAGACACAGAATTGGAAGTAGGCTCTAGGCTATGAGCTGTCAGCACAGAGCCCGATGTGGGCTCAAAGCCACGAACCAAGAGATTATGTGAGCTGCTGTCAGATGCTTAACCAACTGAACCACCCAGGGGCCCTGAAAAGAGCTATTTATTATAATCTCTTAAGGTTAGTATGCAAGGAAATGTGTAAGGCCTATATGAAGAAAATAATAAAAACAATAAAAACCTAACTATTAAAGAAAAGAAAATCAAACGAAAACTTATTTCCTGTTCTTATATGAAAATCTCAAAATAAAACTTGATCTCGTGGTTCATGGGTTCAAGTTCCATATTGGGCTCTCCGAAGTCAGGACAGACCCTCTGTTTCCTTTCTCTCTACCCTTCCCTTCCTCTCAAAAATAAATAAACATTTAAAAATTTAGTTAAAAAGGAGACAGAGATCATCTCTCTTTATATATAAGTGGTAAACTTGAAGTCATAGTTCACCCCACACCAACATAAATTCCAAATGAATTAGCCTACAGTACAACCAGATTCCATGCTTTCTCCCACATTATAATGTAACCACCTGTGATTGTGAAGAATGTGGTACATTTAAATCTGAACAACAACTGCCACTTTATTCTTAGAGAAGACATTTAAGAAAGCATTTAACTTAAAGTGAGGATAAAAGGTGGAGTACAGTGCCAAAAACACTTTTTTTTTCAGGTTTAAGGAAATGTTAATGAAAATATTTTTCTTTCAGGTGCAAGGCATTCCTTATCCTCAAATCCAACCCCGTCTTCATTCCTGGAGTTCTAGAATAAAAGGCTTAGTTTCTATACTCTTTCTGACAGATCAGTTGAAAATACTGAGAAGTGTTGACAAAGGTCACAATTAAATCAAAAGTGAGGTGAATAAGATTCAGCTTGCTACACAAAGCAGAAAAGATGACAAGAGACATGTTTGATACATTTCCTTGATAAAAATGAAAGACAACCGTGTATCAACAATCACATGGAACAAATTAAAAATGAAATAGCACACTGGAGGTAAAATTCAACAAATCTCAATAATAGAAAATAAAATACACAGAAAAATAGAGTACTTGGAAAGAAAAAATAAGCAGTATTTGTAATTATTTATGAACAAGAGAAACCATAAGAAAACTGCTATGAAAGAAGAAAAGCACATTCACACAACTTATATATAGTTTCCATCAAATTGGTAAAACATTTTAGTGACAATAATAAGCATTTTCATATATGCAGAAAATAGTCATTCTTCCTAAGGAAGTGAAAATGTATAAGGCATCTTATGGAAAGATGTATTTCATTCTGTTAAGATTAAAACTATATCAATTGAGCAATCAATGCCACTCATTATGAAATAAATAATGAGGTATACACAGAGTTAAACAAGTCGTTTTGTGAAAGTGAAATTCTAAGTTTCAAATAAATTAACAAAACTTCGCTATAATTGGAGTTCAATTAAATGCAAAGCCTATAAGTATATAATAATGCACCTTGTGGTAATGAAAATTATTATTTTATTTAGTGAATAATATGTGGGCAGTGCTTAGAATAATGTCAGAAAATGTGAGATACTATATATTAATACTAATATGTGAATACTATACATTTATGTAGTTCTGTGTAATTGTGTATATAACTTGTATATATATGTAGTGTACATATATATATACACACTACATATATGGGTTGTATATTTATATGTCATTTATGTAATACTAGTTTATAATGCCAGGCATATATTATAATATGTGGCATATATCATATATTATTATTAGTGTATATCATCTATTAGATATATATCTATCACTGGCTAGATACATGATAGGTAGAAATAAAGTCTGATCATATATTGATGCAAGAGTAATTGATATAACCTTTCTGGATATACATGTCCCAATCTATGCCACATCTTAAAATTGGGTTGATTATTTTGTTTAGTATCCATTTTTAGTATTCTTCCAAGTGAAATATATTTTTAAATGTATGATTCTCACTGCAATGTTATATATAAAATAAAAAACAAACAATAAACAATTAGTTAAATAAATGATAAGAGAAATGTTACACTATGGTCCAAACTTACAATAAAATAAATAGTAAATTAGACTACATGGAGACCAATGTCATACAATATTTTAATAAGACAAATGCTCACTATATAAATCTGTATTCCAAAACCAAGACTAAAAATTACATATACATAATTCATAATTGCACATACTTAAATATACACAACGAATTGGAAGAGTAGACCTTTCTTTAAAAAAGATAAAAATGAACAACAGGTATATGTTAAAAAAAATAAGATGTTCCAGAAAAGTGCAAGTAATGAAACAGGCTTTCTTACCTCAGACCTGTTGAGATGATTTCTATTAAAAAAAAAAAAAAAAAGACAAGCATTTGCAGGGATGTGGAGAAACTTGAACCATTTTCTGCTGTTTGTGGCAGTGTAAACTGATGCAGACACCATGGAAAATAGTATGAAGATTCTTCCAAAAAAACTCAAAATAGAACTACCTATGATCCAGCAATTCTGTCTCTTTGTGTTTATTCCGAAGAATTGAAATCAGAATCTCAAAGAGATATTTGCACTGCCATATAGATTGAGCACTCCCCATAAAAGCCAACAGGTGGAAAGATGTAAATATACATTGATGAATGAATGGATTAAAAAATGTGTTATATACACACAATGGAATATTATTCAGCTGTATAAAAGAGAAAGAAATCATGTCATATGCTGCATCATGGATGTTATTTGAAGACATTATACTAAGTGAAATAAGAATGTTACATAAACATATACAGCAAATATGAAAATATATACTTATATAAGTTATCTAAAGCAGTCAAACTCAAAAGTAGAATGATCATTGCCAAGGGCTTGTGGGAGGGGTAAATGGAGAGTTGTACAATTTTAGTCATGCAAAATAAGGAAGTTCTAGGGATCTGTTGTACAGCAAGGTACTTACAGTTAATATTGTACTGCACTCTTAGAATTTGTTAACAATGTAGATTTCATACTACATGTTTGTACCACCAGAAAGAAGGAAAGGAAGGAAGGAAGGAAAGAAGGGAGGGAGGAAAGAAGGACTGGAGAGAGGGTAGTAGGGGGGAAGTGAGGAAGGGAAGAAGGTATGGAGAGGGAAAGAGAGAGAGAGGGAGAAAGAAAGAAAGAAAAAGAAAGAAAGAAAGAAAGAAAGAAAGAAAGAAAGAAAGAAAGAAAGAAAGAAAGCAAGCAAGCAAGAAAGCAAGAAAGCAAGAAAGCAAGCAAGCAAGCAAGCAAGCAAGCAAGCAAGCACCAACGAACTTAAAAAGAAAGTTAGGCAGTATTAAGATACTGTATCTGGAAAGAAACTCTATGGGTTGTTAGTCTAGAAATACTGAGCAGAAGAGTAGTCATGTCTTCCCAATCCACTTAATCATGCCTCTTGTGCCTTTAATTTAATTGGATTGTTCAGAATCATCTTCACATTTTTATTCTCACCACAAAATAGTTTTTTTTGGTTGTCAAGATTTCCCGATTCCTGCTACTTGAAAATTGCAGGGTTTGTTTTTACTTGGTTTTTCTGTTAACTGTTGTTTGAACCTAAAAGCATTTCTCATTATTTTCTTTAACATTCAATTGAGATTTTCATACAGCTTCACTGAACTGGAGATGAAATCTCATGTTCCTTTTGCTGTCCCAAAACAAACGTTTTATCTTTTTTTCTGGTAGATGACCTGGTTAAACTTTAGAAAAAAAATAAAAAAGCATATAAATTATTTGTCAGGATAAGCTTTATTTTCCAAATAAATTAGCATGACACCCACAGCAGCTTGGGAATTTGGGGGGCATTTTTACTGTTTAATCTTGATGACATTACCTATAAAGAATATAGGCACTCATTTAGTATGTATAGTTTTACTTAAGGCATAAACATTTTTGCTGAACTAAGGAGTATAGCAGAAAACTAAAAAAATAAAATTATTCACCTGTTAATGCACTACAGATATTGTCATAAATATCTACAATGCTTTTTATCTTTACATAGTAGCCTCAAATTCTTTGAAAATAATTTTTTCAATATAACAATAACAGTAGAATATTGAATACTGAAATGAAATGGCAACATGGTTTTGCTACTTAATTTTACATATTGAAGTTAAGACTTCATAATGATTTTGAGAGCCAGATTTTTAAAATATTTTTTTCAGGTTAATAGTATTTAAACCAGTGCAATAATATAGTCACATGTTCAAAACACAACACAGTAAACATTTGATTTTATATGTGTAAGGTTATGTCACAAAAAATTAGCATCCCATTATGTATTTTGAAAGTAAAACTAATTAACATTATTGTGGTATAATTTCCATAAAAAATTCACAAAGTTTAGGTGTACACTTTGATGACAGGTATAAACAGATATAACCTTGGAACTATCATCTTAATTATTATCATAAACCATTTCTATAACCCATACGGTTTTCTTTCCAATTATCCTCATCCTTCACATCTCATTCTTCAGCCTAGACAACCCACTGCTCTGCTCTCTCTAATTAAAGTTTAGTTTTTTTCTCTTCTAAAATTTCATATAAAACCTTAGAGGTTGTGTTCTTTTGTATCTGGCTTCTTTCACTCAGCAGGCTGTTTTTGATTTTCATCTTTGTGTTCATGATTATTAGAAGTTTATTATTTCACATTACCAAGTAGTATTCCTATGTATATGTCACAATGTTTATTCATTTTTGTGATAGATATTTGAGGGAATTTTTTTATAAATAAAACCACTATGAACATTTACATACAAGTCAAACTTCATATATTAGTTTGTTTCCCTTGGTTAAATACCTAGAAATGAAATCAATTCATACAGGCAGTACATATTTAGAGTTTCTATGAAACTTCCAGTCTGTTTTACACTCTGACCAGCAATACATGAGAGATTATATCCTCAACAACCCTTGACCAGTTCCTCATCTACACCTGACAAATCTTGATGTTCGCCATTCCAGTGGTTACGTGGTGGTATTCCACTGTGACTTTAATTCACATTTTTCTGGTGATTATTAATGTTGAGTCTCTTCATGTGATGATGAGATATTCAAATGCCTTCTTTGGGGAAGTGTGTGTTTAAATATTTGCCTATGTTTTATTAGACTGTTGACCTTGAAGTTGAAGAGATCTTATAAAATGTGTACCCAAGTCCTTCGTCTAATAATGTATGTTGATTATTTTCTCTCCATTTCAGGCTTACTTTTCATTTTTAAAAAAATGTCTTACAGGAATGAATAATAAGGTAAGATAAATGGTATCATATTTTTGAATGCTTAAGTGCTTTTGCGTCCTATCTAGAAAGTATTTGCCTAACCTAAGTTAACAACCTTTTTGTTTTTGTTTACTTTTCTTCATGAAGATCTTTCTTGTGACTTCCTATATTTTTCCTCTCATCTATGTTTATGGTTTCTGTGTTTTACAGTACTGATCTTTTTAAAAAATATTTTTAATGTTCATTTTTGAGAGAGAGAGAGAGATCATGAATAAGTGGGAGAGGAGCAGAGAGAGAGGGAGACACAGAATCTGAAGCAAGTTCCAGGCTTTGAGCTGTAAGCACAGAGCCCAATGTGGGACTCAAACTCAGGAACATCAAGATCATGAGCTGAAGTCAGAGGCTTAACTGACTGTGCCACCAGGTGACCCAACACCACTGATCATTATGTCTCTTTTTACACAGCTGGCATTTGGCTTAGATTAATGTGGTTTAAGAGGCAGTCTTAAAATCATGCAGTGTAAATGCTCCAAATTTGTTTATTATGAAAAAATCATCTAAGTATTCTATATCATTTATATCTAACTATAAGTTATAGAATTAGTGTCAATTACTTCAGTAAAAAAATCCTACTGTGGTTTTCCTTGAGGTTGCATGAGATCTATGTAAGTCAGTTTAAAAGAACTTATCTTAAAAATATTGAGGCTTTCAAGAGCCTAAATGCCCATCACCTGATGAGTGGATCAAGAAGATGTGGTATATATACACAATAGAGTACCACATGGCAATGAGAGGGAATGACATATGGCCATTCGTAGGAAAGTGGATGGACCTTGAGGATGTCATGCTAAGTAAAATAAGCCAGGCAGAGAAGGACAGAAACCATATGTTTGCACTCAAAGGTCAACAAGAAAACAGGAGAAGACTAATGGAGGACCAGGGGGAGGGGAAGAAAGGAACAGAGTTGGGGAGAGAGAGGGATGCAAAACTTGAGAGACTATTGAATTCTGAAAATGAACTGAGGGTTGAAGGGGAAGGGGAAGGGAGGAAAAGAGGTGGTGGTGATGGTGGAGGACACTTATGGGGAAGAGCACTGGGTGTTGTATGGAAAACAATTTGACAATAAAATATTATGGAAAAAAAATATTGAGGCTTTCATCCTTGAAGATGATACATCTCTACATTTATAGTATTTAATTCAATTTTAATTTCTCCTAGCCATGTTACTTAGTTTTACTAACTTTATAACTTTACTTGTTATATAGTATTTGAATACATTTTGTTAACTTTATTCTTATGTACTTATTATTTCTGGATAGTATTGTCAATGACATTGATGCTTATTTTCTATTTGTTTGTGGCTGTTGTTTATAAACTACAATTGATTTTGGAATATTGACCAATATCTTACAGACTCATTAAATAAAACATATTCTGATATCTATTTTAGATCCCTTTTTGATATTTTATCCCTACATAAGATCCTCATAAATAAAAAAAATGATATTTTACTTCTAGGTTGTACATATATTCTTCTATGTCTTTCTTGTAGTTGATAGGACTTTAGTAGAATGATTTAAAGTGATGAAGGCAGACGTCTTTGCCTTGTTCCTGATATTGGGTAAAAAAAAATAGTTATTTATTATTGTTTTTTTTACTATTAAGCGTGATCTTAGATCTAGGATTTTGATAGATGCCATTTATCTAGTTTAAGGAATGTATCTTTCATTCCTAGGGTTTTTTTTTATACAATTTATTTTTTAACATATGCAATTATTTTCCGTCATTTACAATACAGTAGTTTCAATGATACTCCAAACAGAAAAGCAAAGTAAAAAATCAAAACCCCCACTTCTATTTCATGTAATTAGACTTATACAGAAATTAGGAGGTTAGGTACCAACTAGTTAATCACCTAATTTCACAGCTATCTGAATATAGCAGCTTATCTATGATACATTCAAGATACATGATACAGTTTATTACTTACCCATAAGCTAAAACACAGCCTGCTTAATACCTTTCCTTAAATTCCACCTCTGTACTACAGTATACTTGAGGTCCATGCAAAAAGTAGCTACTTTTTATATAGAAAATGGATGATTAAGTCTTTGGTGCTGTAAAAGCAACTTCAATTAAACATAACCACCCCTAGGGGTTTAAAAAAAATATGAATGGCTGATTTTGTCAAAAAATTTAAAGATTATTTTGGGGAAATTATATAAATTTTTTTCATCATTCTGTTACTTCAATGAAATCCATTATGTTTAAATGTTAAACCAATTTTATCTTCTTAAGATAAATAAACACTTGTTTATTTTGGCAGCCGTGGAAATACATTGCTCAAATCGCTTTCAAAAGGACCTGCTTCAAGGAGCTCATTTCATTTAGGGAGCTCAGGGTGAAAGGTCACATTCACTCTGGGCCACTGCAAGTTGATTAGTGAGCGCTGGAAGGGTTCTAGCACTGGCACATTCCTACCTGGTGTAGAAATCTCTTCATAGACAACTTTTGGTCAGTAAATTCCTACCCAATTCATCAAGAGTTTGTAGAATATTTGCTGTAGTTTGAGGTTCTTACCATCCAAATTTCCCCTCCATTTCTTCTTTAACAGATGATAGAATGCCTTAGTATTTTGCCTGTTTACTCTTTTTTCCTTCACTTTTATTATTAGTGGCTGGTCTTCCTAAATAAGTGTCCTGCATGTTTAATATATTTTATTATTACATTATTGTAAATTTTTAAATTATGTATTATACTAATTTACTAATATGTATGTATATGTATGTATACATATGAAAAGTCTCATTTTAATTTATTTTTACTTTATTATAAAAATATAACCATGCGTTTGTGTGTATAAGTATGTATATATATGAAATATCTGTCTCATGTTTGTTGTAGTGTTTGCTATGTCTGGATTGGATTGCATAATCTTTTTCTGAAAGAATTTGTACAGAACTAATGTTTATTGCTTTTAGAATATTTGATAGAATTCACCAGAGAAGACATTTAGGCAATGAGTTTTCTTAATGATAAAGTTTTATCTGTTTCAATGTTTATTTTTGAGGGGGGAGAGGGGCAGAAAAGAGGGAGACAGAATTCGAAGCAGGCTCCATGCTCTGAGCTATTTGCATTCTTGACTTACTGAGCCACCCACGTGCACCAATAATAAAGTTCTTATTGGAAATTCAGTTACACAATAAATATGGCTATATTTAGATTTTCTATTTCTTTTTGTGTCAGTTTGAGTGACTGTGACATCAACAAATCTGTACATTTTATGGCATAAATTTGATCATAATGCTTTTGTTCTTTCAGTGTTTTTTTTTTTTTCTTTCTTTCAGTGTTTTTAAGACCTACAGTTATGACTCTGCTCATTCCTTATACTTGCAATTTGTGGTCTTTGTGTTTTTTTTTTCTCTCAGTCTGCTATAGGTGTATCAATTTTACTTATTATTTTAACAAGACATTTTTTCAATTCAATAGTTATTTTCTATTGTTTATTCTCTAGTTTATATATTTTATCATTTATCTTTACTATTTCCTTTCTCTTATACTGCATTTAATTTGCAATGCATTTATTCAGCTTTTTATACGATAACACACAATTGACATTGAGTCTATATTTTTTTAGCATTTTAACACTATACGGTTCCACCTAATCACTTGTTTAGCTACATTACAAGTATTTTGATTGTATGTGCTATTGTTATATTATTCAACTAAAATACTTTCCCACTGCTATTGTGGTTTTTTCTCCTTGATCAATAGGTGTCTATAAATATGTTGGTTTAATTTCCAGCTATTTCCTTATACTCTAGAAAACTTTTAAATTAATTTACATTTAATTATATTTTGATCAGAAAGCATGTTCTTTGCTTTCGGATTTCAATCATTTTAATGTTTTGATACTTATTTTATAGCCCAGAAGATAGCCAACTAAACATGCACAATACCTGTGATTGAAAGGAGGCTATACTTCCTTATAAGTTGGTGTAGCATTCTTTGAATGTCAGTCAGGTCAAGTTGAATGATAGTGTGGCTTTCATTTTCTGTATTCATATTTTTTCTTTGTTTATTCTAGTCATAACTAGGAGAGGCCTCTGGAAATCTCTAACCAAAATTATAAACCTGTCGATTTTTGTCTATTTCTTTTTTTCAGCAAGTTCAATTCATGCTTTGTGCATTTTAAAGCTCTATTAATAGGTATTAAAAAACCTTAAGATTCTTGCATCTTTTTGCTGAGTTCATCCTGTTTTAATAATGCAATCCTCTTGTCTCCTGCCTTATTCCTTTTCCAGATGTTTACTTTTTCTTATATTAAACTAGACACTCCACTTTTCTTATAATTAGATTTCTCAATGTGTATCTCATTCCATCCTTTTACTTTATAGATTGAGTTTAATGTAGATAACATTCTGACAATTTTTGTCTTTTACTTGCTTTAAATATAAAATCATTTATATTTAATGCAATTATTGATTCACATGGATTAGATCTACCATCCTATTTATTTTGAATTTATTCAATTTCATCTTTGTTCTCTTTTATCATTTTCTGCTTTTTAAAAAAGTTATTGAGTCATTTGAATCTCTTATATTGGCTTATATTATATACTCTTTGGGTCTTTGTTAACTTAAGGTTTATGATATACATTTTTAACTTATTACAGTCTTCCTATAAAGTATATTTTAACACTCCATAAGTAATGTAAATTTTTTTAAAAATTTAAAAATTTGTTTTTTCTTATTTTATGTGCTATTGTTCTTTCATGTTTATAATTTTTTCCCATAATTATGGATCACATGTTTTTTTTCAAGTTTTATAAGTTTTTGTCGAATGTAGAGAATGCAGATGCTGTATTGTTGAAAGCCTGAATTCTGTTTCTTTCTTTGATTTATTTTTTTTAATGTTGTTTGTTTCTTTCTTTTAAGAACTGTTAAAGTTTTTGATAAGCAATTAAGGTAATTGTGAATGACTAATTTTTTCAAGGATTATATTTAAGTTTTATTAAGGCAAGTTTAAGGTAATTTTTTTCTCAAGGGCTAGTTTTGCTCAACTGATAAGATGTGACATTTCTGGGATCTTACCTGAATTTCCTGGTTTCTGAAAATACTTTTCATCTCTACTTAGTCTCCAGCAAATTTCTAGATCTCATTCTCTGTTTAACTTGCTTTGCTGCAGGACAGTACCCCTCACATAGAGCTACCTCAACATTAAAATTCATATATTATTCTCTTCAACTCAACAAGACTGCTGTCCTCTTGCTTGCATTTTCCTTGAAATATGTTTGTTGGAAAAACCAGATAATGAATTTCCTTCATTCTATTTTGCAAATTGCATCTCAGAATATAGTTTAACCTATTTCTCTGTTCATTCTTTTTACCTATAAATTGATAGTTTTGACTGGAGACTCAATCATATTCATATATGATATTTTGACAATACTACTTCCTCAGTGGTATTGCTTTCTTTTAATTGAAGTGATCTGATGCTCACTATACCTCTTCTTGGAATAGTAACTGATCCCCAGTGGCTCAATCCATTAATTTTTTAGTTATTTCTATTACAGAGTGATCTGACACTAATTATATCATTCTTCTTCCTTCATTATAAATTAATACTTATATAGCAAAAACTTTTACTTTACAGACCTGGGGTTACTGTATGGTTTAATTCAAATAAAATGTTTTTTGATGCTCACTTTTCCATTTTTCTCCAGTGTATGTTTCTTCACTTTGTCTTTAGTTTTCTTGATAAATCTCTAATAGTTATTATAACTTCTGTGGTAATTCATAATCAAAATAGTTAGGGCTTACTTTGTTCAAATTCTGCCCCAAACAGAGAATAAACTTTTTGTATGGGGAGACCTGTTATTGTATTTCTTTTTTATTTACAGTGGTATTTTAAGACCACAATTTCCATACTAGTAGTAATCTTTGACACTGAGTATTTCCTAGAAGAGGTTTCTTTCACTTTTCTAAGGCTTTCCAGGCCTGTGATAAGAAGAGCATTATACAAAAAGATTCATAAATTCCACATAAAATTCAGGATTAAAAAATTAACTAATTTTGTATATTATATATATTCCCTTCCTTACCACATCAAGAATCTTGGTGGTCAAAGGCTAATGAGTAAATTTAAATATTGAGTTATTTTGAATTTTCTTTTTCCCACATTTAACATAAATGTCTTTAGATAAGCAATACCAGCATTCTTACTCATAGGCCTCACTTAAATTTTTCTTTAGACTACCCCTACCTGAGAGGTCCTTTGTTCTATGGTAAGTGTCTGATTGCTGTGCCTGGGATATACAGGAAAGATCAATTTGAGGGGACCTTTTCCGAAAGCTTATGTTAGCCTTGACCCTCCAGCATTTAGCAATCTATATTTGTCCATAACTGAAATTAGCAATTTAGATCAGACTCCAATGTTGACTTTTCAAAAGGATCACAAAACAGAGGATTGTGGTATAATTAGCAACTTTCAAGACTTCCAAATATGTAGTTGCTCTGAAGCTGAAATATATTCAAATATTAATAGTAACACTAAACAACAAAGAGTAGGAGCCAGATGTTGTTTTCTTTGTTATATACATATTTGTTTTATTCTTATAAACAACCCACTTAAATGTAATTCTGCACAGTTTTCAGAGAAGAAAGCAATCTGATGAAATATATCATTAGTAAATTGAGGTTTGTATCTGCAGGGACATTGCCCTGCATTCTTTATGCTTCCCAAGCAACAAGATTAATCTTCATGGAGCACACATCTTGTCAGTGGTGGCCAATTGCTTGCAAACAAATGAGAATTGCTACTTACGCTCTGACCTGCTTTGCTTATCCCTCTCCCATGTCTACTCTATGCCCAGTTTCTCCTGAATCTCAGCCTTCATGCACTGTGCTCCCTCTGCCTGAAAATGCTCCTCCCAGCTCAGCTTTTTTCTTTATTTTTGTTTTTATTTATTTTTCATATTTTATTTATTTATTTTGAGAGAGCACATGCATGTGAGCAGGAAAGGGGCAGAGAAAGAGAGAGAGACTCAGAATCCCAAACAGGCTCTCCATTGTCAATGTGAAGTCTGACGTGAGGCTAGATCTCACGAACTGTAAGATAATGACCTGAGTCGAAATCAAGAGCTGGACACTGAACCACCTGAGCCTACCCAAGCACCCCCACCCCACCCAAGCTCTGTTTTGAGATAGCTTCTGCTTGACTTGCAGGATTCAGTTTTATTCTACTTTTTGAAAAATGCTTGGAGGTCCCTCTTCTGTCATCTCCTAATATTCTGAATGTGCACTTATCACAACACTTATTCTACTCTAGGAAAATCACGTTAAGTTTTCTGTACCTAGCATTATAATGTAAATCCCTTAAAGAAGGGATCATATTTTATTTATTCTGTATCCAGATTGCTTGGAACACAGTAAGCTTTTGATAAATATTTCTCTATTCAATAGGAAAGTATTTTTGGATTAGAGGCTAATATGAAGCAGTAAACTTCATGTTGTCAGTGTCTTATCTTTATTTGCCTAACTCCATCTTTTTCCCTCAAACCCCACCAGCCCTGGCCCCATCAGAGAGTAAGCAGTGCTTGTGTGAAGAGAAATCTGCTGAATTCACACCATTTTCCTGAGACCAGTTCCAGTTCACTTTCCTTGTTTGCGCTTCAAAAGTCACCTGTCATTTATGTAGTTTTGACCAAATCCTAAGATTTATTGCCAAAAATGCATTTCTCTAATGGCTGAGATTTTCTGTAGGCACCTCATATCTGTATTTCAAGGGTATTAGGCGTCTTATAGAATATACAACTTGATATTCTTCCATACTCTGAGTTTATATCAAGCACTTATCCGGGTGCTAGAGAGAAAAAAAAAGATAAAATAATGTGCATTCATCTGTAAAAATCATCTTGTCTATATAAATGATAATATAGCCATCACAACACTTTGTAGGTGAAAACCCAATGTAACTATTTTATGTGTTTTCATTATGGAAATAAGGGACGTATTATTTCTTGGACAAAAGCCATGAAATGAGCAAAACAAATAACACTTTTCCACAAAGTGATTCACCAGAAAGTGATCTTTCAAAAAATTTTCCACTAAGAACATATCCTATAGAGTGCATTAAAAAAACGCATATCCTGGGTGTGTAGCCAGAAGCAAAATCTGTAGTGGGAAAGAGATGCCTGCGTTCTAATGAGAGCACATATTAACACTGACTCAGGCTTTTCTCTGTGTCATTTCATTCAGTCATCAAGGACATCTATGTAGTGCGTGGAGAAACTTATGGAAACATTAACATTTTCACCTTTATGGCATGTATCATACACCAATGAAGGAGATGAACATGTTAAAATATTTCACAGATCTAATCTTAGATCGTATCTCATTGGATTAATATACTATGCACTGAAGTGGATAATACAAATGTTCTAAATTGAGCCTCTCCATGTGACCCCGAACAAAGTTCACTCTCTTTTTCATATTCTCAGACATAGGTTCCCAACTTTCCCCAGAATCCTCGATACTTTGGGACTGTGGTCCCAGTTGGGAGAAACTCCCAGAACACTGATTTCTATGCTTTTTATTTCATCATTTTAGATTATGTTTTGTGAAATTTCAAAATTCACATCATTGATTGTTTTATTATTCCATGCATGTGATTTATAGACAAAAATATATGCATGTATTAGAGGTAAAAGTGCATCTTTTCTAATAGCATACATGTTCACAAAATAGTAGGAGACCTCTAATGTAGTTTCAATTAAAAATATCCAACTAATTTTGTAATTGATAGACTGTCTCAAAGACCACATAGCAGGTTTTCTCAAACCCATGTAGAAAATAAAGGGGTTAAGTATCTGACTGGCTCAGATCATGATTTCATGGTTCTTGAGTTTGAGTCTTGCATCAGGGTCTGTGCTGTCTGCACAGAGGGATCCTCTGTCTCCCTCTCTCTGTGTCTCTTCTCGCTTATGCATGCTCTCTCCTTCAAAAATAAGTAAATTATAAAAAATTTTAAAAAGAAAAGAAAGTATTACAATAAATGAGTGAATTAACCTTGCTTATAGTAAGATGTACTGTTTATCTGGTCTGTCCTACACCAAAATCTTAAAGTAATATTTACATTAACTTAAATAAGATTATTCATTCAACAAATATTTGTGGGGTGCCCCATATGAATAAAGCACTATATTATGCGCTACTGAACATACATGTCGATATGATTGTCCTTCCTCTTACCCTTATGGAGCATAATAATCATACTTAGATTTTTACCTCCTGGGTAAAACTAAGAGAATTAGTTGAGGACATTTCAAACTATGTGTACATGTATACCTAAGAGATATTATTGTATTATAAATCACTTAGTATTCAAGAGGTTTCTAACACAGTTTGGTACCATTCATAGCCACCACCTTGATGCATGTAGATGAGAATATCTCTAAAGCTGGATCCCCATATAAGAAAAAGTTAGGGTTAGGGTAGAGTTAGGGCTAGGCTTAAAACACAAAACAAAACAAAATAAAAACCAAAAAACTTGGATTCAATGAACACATGATGTTGAGGAGGAAATAAAACATGTGGTTATAAATCACTGAGAAATTTGTTTCCATTGTTACTTTACCGTTGTTTAACCTAAGATGAGTGATTTAGAAATGATTTGTATCTCCCTAAAATTTGCCCATTTATATTATCATTTCTACAGGTTAACTTTTATTCTTGCAGGATACAAATATAATGGTAAAGATTTTCAGTCGTATTTTATATCTAGTTAGAACTCAGTGGAGGATTTTAATTGGAAATATGACAGGATCATTTTCACCTTTTACAGCAGTCTTTCCAAGTCCTGTTTCAGAAGACATGGGAGAAAGACAAGAGTGTAAACAGTGAATTTGTTACAATCTATCCAATGAGTGATGATGGGAGTTGGTTCACGTTAACTGTAGTGAGTGTATTAGAGAAATAGATAAATTACAAACACGTTTTAGAAATAAAATGGACAAAAATTGCTGTTGTATATGCAAAATTTCTTTTGCCAAGACTCCTTAAAGCAGAGTTCTGATATCCAAAAATTGTACATGCAGAGAGTGAATATATTTTTGCTTGAGTTCTTAGTTCTGAACACATACCAATTATAAAGCAAACCTAGACTTTCAGCTGTCCTAGAATCTTTTTTTTTTTACTAACTAGGATTATATTATTTTTATTTTTATAAAGTCCTACAAAATACTATTATTTTTACATAAGACCCTTAGGTTTTGAGTCATATTGCTTTATGTGTCCTCTTCCATTAGCATAAATTCTGCCAGGCATGACTTACAGGGATGAATAACGAGTCACTTTCTGAGACCCATCTTCACAGTTAAACCTATTCAAATTATGAAGATTTTCCTAGCCAAATTATGATTAGTTTACTTTTATTTTGTTTTTAATGAGTAAAATGTAGGTACATGGTGAGCAGGGAGGGCAAAATTAGAGAAAGAAAACTAGTTTCAGATGCTCAAATGCTTGACATTATGAGCAGTTTTGTATGTCACACCAACTATGCAGTGAAACCTAGCACTTCAAAGTTACTAGAGTTACAGGTTTCATTCCTTACTGAAGATTAAAATAGTTAATAAAGTGAGTCTTTTAACTGGGGAGTTCTACATCTGATGAAAGAGTTGATTTGGTATTTTTCAAAGCTAAATGCACATTTCAGAAGACAAACACAGGATCAGTCTTACTGAAACACTTGATTTCTTCATTTAATTTGCTAATAGCAGCATGCTATATGTCGTGGTACATGTGAATGGAATTTGTTTGCTTCTGTTAGTAGCCGATTTTCTTAAATAAAATCACTTTGCAACTGTAGCATTATTTTCTCTTTGAAATAATTTACTCACTGGATATTGATTGAATAATTATCACACTATTAGTATTTAAAAAAAGGATGGGAAGACTTGAAAACTATACTTCAAATACATTCTGCAACAAGGGTAGGAACTAAATCTCTGCTAACCAACAGAATGGTTTTTCTAAATGAATGATTAGCTTTTGTATGTATTTTAATTGGTTCATGAAAATATACTGAATAAGGAAAAAAGTGAGGGTCATCCTGGAAATTCTAAAGGGTTCTTTGTCCTGATTTGGATCCACATGCTCCTTATTTTCTCCTCCTATTTCTTCATTTTCTATGTAGATAAGTTATTCTAAAAATAATAACCCATGATTTGATTAATTTTCCCAAATTATATGAAAGTGCTTAACATAAATGCATCCTTAAAAATGGCAGTTTCTAGCCAAATTTAGAATTCCAATAAAAATCTATATACTCATATATTTATTAGTAAAACGTTTTTAGAGAACTTAACATGAGCTAAGGACTGTGTGGATCACTAACAAGGTTATCCACTTCTGGATCTGGGCATGAGCATTAAAAAAATTTTTTAACATTTATTTATTTTTGAGAGGCAGAGCGTGAATGGGGGAAGAGCAGAGAGACACGGAGACACAGAATCTGAAGCAGGCTCCAGGCTCTGAGCTGTCAACACAGAGCCCAATGCGGGGCTCAAACCTGCAATCCTTGAGATCATGCATGGCCTAATCCGAAGTTGCAAACTTAACCAACTGAGCCACCATGGCGCCCCTGGGCATGAGCATTTTAATGGGTGCACTGGGAGCTTTTCCACTCAGTAACAAGTAAGCATGTTTTTTTCCTTAATTTTTTTCTTTTATAGTTTATTATAAAGATGGTTTCCATATAACACCCAGTGCTCATCCCAACAAGTGCCCTCCTTCATGCCCATCATCCCCTTTCCCCTCTCCCCCAACCCTATCAGTCCTCAGTTTGTTCTAAGTATTCAAGAGTCTCTCATGGTTTGTCTCCCTCCCTCTCCCCAACTAGTTTTTTCCCTTCTCCTTCCCTATGGTCCTCTGTTAAGTTTCTCCTGTTCCACTTATAAGTGAAAACATATGGCATTTGTCCTTCTCTGCCTGACTTATTTCACTTAGCATGACACCCTTGAGGTCCATCCACGTTGCCACAAAAGGCCAGACTTCATTCTTCCTCATTGCGATGTAGTATTCCATTGTATAGATCAACCACATCTTCTTGATCCATTCATCAGATGATGGACAATTAGGCTCTTTCCATGTTTTGGCTATTGCTGACATTGCTGCTATGAACATTGGGGTGCATGTACCCTTATGCATTAGCACTCCTGTGTCCTTTGGGTAAATTCCTAGCAGTGTAAGCATTATTCTTAAATTTAAAAATATGATATTTAAATAACTTACTTTTGTAAAAAAATCTATTTTGAACATATGGTTTCATTAGATCATTAGGGAATTGTAATTTCAAGGATGTAAATCAAACACTACTATATATTCAATTATAAATAAAGTAGGGAAGGAAAAATGACCACATCATAGACACATTGATCACAATCTAACATAAAGAAAACATACACATAACTGAAGATATCAATAAATGTAACTTTTTAATAATAATCAAAATTAAAATTGTAAGATAGAAAGTTGTATTCTTTCTTCAAAATACAGGTTTTTATTTAGTATTAACATTTGTAGGTGGTGGCATTCAGATGAAGCATTAAATTGATGTTCCACTGCCTGAATTCAGAAGTTATTAACAATGCTAAAATTTCTTATTGCTCTGGTTTAGGAAACAGAGGGAGTATATTCATATGTCCTGGCGGACATTGCCTTTCTTCTAGAATAAAATTATGGGTGAATTGTCACTAATAGAAATGTTCACTGCAGAAAACAGAATGTTGCCGAGTGCACCAAGGCATTCACAACTGCCTATCAGAAATGTAAAAAATCACTCTAGAAAATGCTATTTTAATGTAGCATGAAATAGTGCAATTTAATCTCTAAGCAGGTGTGATACTAATGGGAAGTGAGCATAGTTACTTCTCGATCTCATTTGGTTGACAATCTCTATAATATTTACTTTATTGTGAAATTGTTATTTTATTACACAAACTGACTTATTCATTTATAAGCCTTGCCTTTTCATTTCCCTATAAACTGTATGGCATATTTACAATTAAGGGAAAAGGGTTTGATGAATGAGCCTTCTTTTATACATTAAAATTTTGAAATGGCAAATAAGAATATCCTCTACCAGATGGTGAAAGTGGCCAAAAAACTCTTCCCTCTCGGCTCCATTAGGGAGGCAGTTCCTGAAGGGGTGATGTACAGTCAGCTGGCAGTCCAATATTATATTCCAGTACATAAAACTCCAGATTGGTAAATTGTTTTCTTTAATATCCAGCCTATTTTCATGTGTTTCGGGATATATTTTTTCCCAACCAAGATATCAACAGGCACTTAAAACTGGTATTTTTGTCACATGTCTTCACATAACAATTTTAGTTTAAAGTTTGTGTGTGTCATATTTATCATAGAGAAAGCACATATTTACCAATAGATTTTTAAAACTATAATTATGGTTTTAAAAATATAAACAGATTGCATTTATTTATGTCATTAATAGCTTTCTGTTTTTTATAAAATGAAAATTCTATGCAAGTCTATTGGACAATGAATGTGTATTTCAAATATATTCAGAATATACATTTGAACAAGTATTTATATTTTGCCTGTGTATGTACTCACATTTAAAATACCATACTGCATGGAGCACCTGAGTGGCTCAGTCAGCTGAGCATCTGACTTTGGCTCAGGTCGAGATCTCTTGGTTTGTGAATTGGAGCCCCAAGTGAGGTTTGGTGCTGACAGCTCAGAGCCTGGAGCCTGCTTTGGATTCTGTGCTTCCCTTTCTCTTTGTTCCTTCTCCCCCACTCATACTCTGTCTCACTCTAAAAAATTAATAGACATTAAAAAATTAAATAAAATAAAACAATACTTTAGAAAACTATATATATATACACACCCACACACATATGTTTTTTGATACAAGTAATATTAGATAGGAATGCCTGGAATTAACAAATACTTGCATTTATAAACATAAGGATCAAATACACCATAACAGTGAAATACCAACATAGGAATTTTTACAAATACAAAATAATTGAGATAATATTTTAAGAAACATACTCTTTTTAACAAACAGTTTTCAATAACAGAAAAAGAGTACTTTGGATAAGACTATTCTTTCCCTTTATTCTCTACTTCTAATCTATCTTTGGAAGATAATTCTCTATTAACATCTTACATTTCTCCAGGTGTTGTGAGCATAGGCACTGTCTGAGCTTCATTCTAAACTGCCTCTTCAAGAATGTTCATAGAGCACTCATTTCTGGAAGACAGATGCCTCTCCCTTGAGAACTAAGGGCAGGGGTCTTTACAGTCCAGGATAGTAAAGTTTACGCCTCTCCCTAAAGCAAAGTGCTGGCATGCTTATTATCCATTATAAAGGGTTCAGATTGTCTAAACTCTAGGTATCTGTCATTCAATGCAACCCAGGGTTTGTCAGCATTTATATAAGTCTATCTGCGTTTACCTTGGGACTCAGGAGGCAAGAGAAAATAATGCAAATATTTCAGTCTTGATGATGCTTGCTGTACCACGAGCAATAAAGGCCCTTGCCTCTGACCTCCAAGTTTTGTCTCTCACACCCCATCCATGAAGCTGTTTTAGGCTAAATTACTAGGTTGAAAATAGATAAGATCTCAGGTCCTTCACAGAATTGATTTTGTCAATGAGGATCAGATTGCTGGCAGAAGAATGGCTTTCAGGAAGAAAAGAACAACTTTCTGGAATCTTCTAGTGAATACTCTCACCTAAATGAAAAGTGCATGTAGGAGGAGTGGACGGGGGCCCTATTGTCATATTTGTTAATGAATACGCATTAACTTCTTATACAGAGGTTGAGTAGTGAGAAGCATGATCGAAATGTGCTGCCCAGATGGCATCTTTGGTTCTGCTTGCTCTTCTCTGGGTAGACAGAAGAAAGCATGTTATCATGAAACCAGGTTAGCAAGGTCAGTGGCCCAAACCAAAAGGCAATGCGATATGGCGGCTGATCCAAGGAGTCTCCAAAACTGAATAAATATGGAAAACTATTAATATTCAATACAGAGTTTGAGTGGATCCAAAACTTTCGAAGTATATTTGGTTAAGATGTAGGCAGTGTACAGGCAAGTAAAAACTGGGGAAAAAAATGTGCCATGCATATTTGCATGAAGCCTCAGTCTATTTTTGTTATTATATGTTTCTGTTCTAATGTCCACTGTGGAATATACCACTAGTGTTGATGTGGTAGGTGATCGGACTTCCCATGATGCAAATATTAGAGAAGGCCCTCCCATTGAGGGAATGCTACTTACAGAGAGGTACTAGTCTAATATCAGCCTTTACTCCCCACAACCACCTCCTACCTGTTCCCTCCCCAGTGGTCAGAACGGAACAATGGTGTATCCAAGAAACAGATATGAATTAGGTTTATTCAAGTCCTTAATGGTTGCTGGAGTCCTGAGAGCCATTTCCTGAGGCAACATCGCCACCTATTGGACATAGCCACCATCTACTACACCACCCATTAAAAAAAAAGTTAAGCCTGGCCTCATTGGCTACTTAATTTACATAAAAAGAAACAGCTATCTTCTTTGGGAGAAATCTTAACCTCCACTGCACTATAAGAATCAGTAGATCCCTTGATTCACAGAGTTTTTCCTTAAATGCCTGTGCCTGGTTCCATGGTGGTTTAGCTTCACTGAGACTCAAGGTCATCTGCGGGACTATTAGAGCAACTTAACTTCCCCCTCCACGTATACAGACACGGAAACTGATTTGGGATACTGTCAGGTCAGCGGACCTTAAGATTGTTCTCCTAAGCCTGGTCACTACTCCATCAGGCAAACCTGGTTATGGCTGGACTTGCTCTTCCGTATCACCATTGAGCCACTTGAAAAATTACAGACTGGTCGATTGAACATCCCCCTCTTTGGAGCTGCAGCCTGGGAACAGATCATGGCTACTGATTAGATTGTTGGTGTCACTTATGTAGATGCCCACAAAAAGGGTGGCTTTCCAATGAAACGGACTAGAATCAAGTTGCTCTTGGAGTCTGCACCACCCAGATTGTTACCGTGGCTGACTAGATCCATCGTCGTAAAGGACACGGCAACATATCCAGCATAGGAAGCACTCTGTGGTCTGAGGCAGAGGCCATGACGTGTCAGCCTTGCGACTCCTGCCGAAAGCTGACCAGCTGCCTTGCGGTGACAGATGACACTTTACAAGAGGAATTACTCTCTCCCACTTTGGCAGACTCTGACCGCCTCTTGGGATTCTCACTGGTACCTTTCCAGTCTGAACACTGTTCCAGGTTTCAGTGTTATTGTTCCCCCTGTTCAACCATCTGATTTCAGCCAATCCTCTCTTCCTTCAAATTTATCTGTGTTTTGATTTTGACTTTCTGGATCACTTTGAGCCTCACTATGGTGTGTCTTTTATCATAAACATACCTGAAGAATGTACTGATAGTGAAAGGTAATGAAAAATACAAACATCTGATATTGTTGAAGCTTGGAAAGATCTCGAAATTTGACCCAAATTGAATTCTGACTCTATCACCTTCAGATCCTCCTCTCCCCCACATCACAGAAAGATTGTTTTGTCAGTGAATGCACTATCCCCAGAGAAGGATGGCTTACTCTTAAATAATAAATGTGTTATCAGCTTTTTCTCATTCCACTATCTCACTTTCCCCTAATTTTTGTACTCTTGGATCTGTCAAATAGGAGGGACTTTGGTAAGTTCCCTGGATTTTCTATAGGGAATCCAAGAGATGACACATTTGAGAAAAAGTACAGCAGAACTAAACCAACGTCACTGGCTCTGAGGTCCAGGTGCAAATCATTTCCATATGTGTTTGGATTAAAGTAGCCTTAATATAAAGTCATGTCTTCAACAAAATATTGGCAAGGGAAAATCAACTTCTGTTGTCACAGAGGAGAATATACTTTAAATAGATCTATCACAAAGTAGAGTTAGAAGGAAGAGGAGGAGAAATAACAACTGGGAAAAAAGAGGGATGAGGCAGGAGGAGGGGGAGGGGGGAGGAGGAGGAGGAGAGAAGAAGAAGAAGAAGAAGAAGAAAAAGGAGAAGGAGAAGGAGAAGGAGAAAAGACTTAATACCAGAATGCCAATTTGAAAAGGATGAACTATTGTTCGGCAAATTCAAAACTGCTTTAGAAAAATGTTTGAAATTATCTACTAATTCTCAACATATGCATATCCATAGTTTCGTGAGAAGGGCAAATGAGGTTGGGCTCATTGCTTTCATATTTTGTTCATATGTAGCATAAATGCTAAATACTATTATATACGTGAAAAGACGGGTAAATCACCATTGAGTAGAATTACACACATGAACACACGGGACAGTTTTTATCTTTCTCAATAGCAGAGTTTTGCTGAGGACAGCTAGCTTTTCTTGCATATTATGCAGACTACATTGTTCCAAACATCACATCTATGGGCTCCATAGATTCGGGGGCACCGGGAACTGAGGACAGAGTAAATTAAAAATGAAGAGAGAGGACTTTACACAGTACTATTGTCCATATAATTGTGGGCAAGTTATTTAAGTGTTAATATAAACCATGGGCATAAAAGAGGCGACCATTTTTTTTCTCTTTTGCACTATAATTAATCAGTAACATGGCTGATTACAAAAATGCAATAATGTCCCCGGCAACTTTGTTGGATTGCAAGAATAATCAGATTAAAGCACACCACTTGCCATTAGAGGGTAGCCAGGCTTTATTTCTCTATCAAAGTAAATCTCTGTCTTTTTATCCTTTTCCATTATTCAGTTTCCAACAGAATTAAGAAAAAGAAAATCTTTCTTATTGTCCTGCTGCTTCTCCTGTTTGATGGGCATGTTTATTTTAGCAGCGTGCTTTCTTCCAGGCGGGTCATCATTGATCAGACTTTGCCATTCAGTGGAGAGGGACTCACTGAAGAGCTGAAACTTTCAGACTGTTTTCACACCATTTCATCTAAAGCCAGATATGACAAAATAATACATCTTTGACCCCAGTAGAAGACCCAAACGTGTGTATCCAGTCCTCCAAATGCCTACTCGGGTGTTTAAGGACCACACACCTGGTTGTACAACATGGAGAGAGCGAGAAAAAGGCTAATTGTGCACTTAAACCCTATGTGGTGGCTAATATTTTTCCTTAAGGAAGCCTAGAGAGCTGCAGTTGAAAATTGTTTCTGACTTACAAGAATGAAACCAACTTGCCTAAGATTCAAACATAGTCTCCAGTAAAAATGTGTTTGATAGGAATACAGCAGGAAGAAGAAAACAACTCTGTTGTTTTGCCCCCTCAAGCAAAAAAAAAAAAAAATCATTTTGCTTCTATGCTAATTGAGTAGAGACATCAGCAATCAAGCTGCAGTGTTTTTATTGTGTATTTTTATCTGCAAGGAAAAACACAGATAAATAATACAGCTTCATTCCCTCTCAACATAGTGTGCATCGTGTTTACAAAATGACTGATGAAACCAGATGTCACTATACCATAATATTCTCTAATTGTTCACATTATATAAATATAAGTGTGTGTATGTGTGTGTATGTGCATGTGCATTTGTAGCTTCTTTTTCAAGTAAAATGAGAAATACTTTCTATGAAATTAAAACACAATGTCAATATAGAAACTAGTGGCCTATGTACCATATATAAAATTTTCCATGTTGTTTCTGGAGGCAGTAAAAAACACAAATAGCTTATTTTTTATTTTATCACCTCACTTATATCCCTGTGGTAGTTTAATACATATTTGTTTTAATATCTGAGGTGTTTGAGCAGGTTCAAATTAATGGGTGATTTGTAATTCATGTTTACAAGGAACAATTTGATTATCCTCAACAGTCTAATCAAACTTTGGATTCAACACTGCATAAATATGCTTTGCTCATTGTTTCATTAATTTTAGCATTTTAGGTAGAAAAATGAAATATGATAATTTGTTGTTACCATAAAATTGTAGATATATGTGAAAAAAATCTGGAATGATTCCGAATGCCTATTTAGACCCTTAGTGCAAGCTGCTTTGGAGTTAAATCTGGTAAAATATTTTGAGGGATTTTAATTTTGATTTTCTTACATACTATAGCTTTGAGTGTATATATATGTTTATCTCAGTCTGAGGTCTATCAGCAGTTTTATTAAGTATTAATGAGCTGCAACAATATGTTGCATGCTTTCTAAGTTTCTTTTTTTTTAAACAATCAACTAGGCAAAACAATAACAACAAAAAACTGGGTGGAGAACATTGCAAACCAACCAACCAACCAAGAAAACCTGTAATAAACATTACCTCCGGTAGCACAGATCTTTTCTTCATATTGAATTTTGCACGCTTTTATTTTAATTTTTTAGTGTTTATTTGCTTTTTGAGAGAGAGAAAGAGAAACAGAGCATGAACAGAGGATGGTCAAAAAGAGGGAGACAAAGAATTCGAAGCAGGTTCCAGTCTCTGCTGTCAGCACAGAGTCCAACTCGGGGCTCCAACCCACGAACCACAAGATCATGACCTGAGACGGAGTCAGACGTTTAAAGGACCGAGCCACCCAGTTGCCCCACTGCATGCTTTTTAAAAATATCATGACAACTTAACCCCAATACACATGAGCGGCATATGAAATGGGTACTATCCCAATTCATAAGCTGGCAATGATGTCCAATGCATTCCTAGAAATTGCGTCTGAAGGTAGGTCTTTATGAGATGAAATTCAGACTCACTGATGTTTTCCTTCCCTCAGAGATTTGTGACTCAAAGATGTAGATGAAGAACTAGAAGCTTTGCATAAAGAGAACAACAAAATTAAACTTCTGAAATGTAAAGTAGTAAAAGGTAGTGTCTGCATATGTGTTTCTTTCTTTAATGTTTATTTACTTTTGAGAGGGAAACAGAAGGGTGTGGGGAGGGGCAGAGAGAGGGGGAAAGAGAGGATCTGAAGCGGGTTGCACTTTGACAGCCGATAGCCCCATGTGAGGCTTGAACTCATGAACCGCAAGATCATGACCTGAGCTGAAGTCGGGTGCTTAACCAACTGAACCATCCAGATGCCACTGAATGCTTCTTTATTTTTATTATTTTTATTTTTATTTAAAATTTTTAAAAATCATTATTGAGAGAGAGAGAGAGAGAGAGAGAGAGAGCAAAGGAAGGAGAGAATGAATGGGGGAGGGGCAGAGAGAGGGAACACAGAATCTGAAGCAGGCTCCAGGCTCAGAGCTGTCAGCACGGCTGCCTAGGTGGGGCTCAAGCTCACAAACTGTGAGATTGTGACCCGAGCCGAAGTCGGATGCTTAACTGACTGAGCCACCCAGGTGCCCCCATATATATTTCTTTAAATAATGTTCCACTTTTGGTTAACTTGAGCAAGCACCAAAGTTTAATGCCATAATAAATGTCTGATTTATTTTTAGATTCGCTTTTGGCCTTTATTCCAGTAAAGATCTTTCTTAGTCCTTCATGTTTTTTTCTTTTCCTTTTTCCCCTAATCGCTTTCCTCTGGTACAGCTTTTACAATATGATTTGATACTAAATGCTTTTGATGTATCATCTTTGTTCCTTCAAGTCAAACTCAGAAATGATGGTATTTCCAAACAATCAGATTGTTCTATCAATCCCAGGATCTAATCATTGTTTCCATTTCTATTAAGCACCGAAAGAAGAAAACCCACAACCTTCAGAGATAACTTGTTGCAAATTATGAATACTCTCATTTAACCTTACCAATGTTTGTTTTACATAAAGTAACATGCATTGTTCAGTGTATTTCACACTGGTAAGGTATACTTCATTTCTCTTATCTTTGTTTTTATGAGGGACCTTCTGCTAGATTCCAACCTCTTTATGAGTCTTCATTTTTTTCTGCATTGGGAAAAAGGAACCAAGCATCCTCGACTGAGATTCTCTTGTTCTGTCTCTGGTTTGACTGTTCACAAAGAGGGTGCTTAATGTTTGCTCACCACCATTTGGTAACTTTTGGTTTTAGAATTTTTTTCCTTTCTGTCTGTGACTAAGTAAGTAAGTTTAATATTGTGATAGGACAAAGACCTTCTTGGCTTCATACTCTAATTTTCACACTCTAATTTTGTCCTAATAAACCTAACATTTTGAAGGCAGCTCGGTAGCTCAGTTGGCTGAGTGTCCTATTGATTTCAGCTCAGGTCATGATCTTGCACTTCTTGAGTTCGAGCCCAGCATTGGGCTCTGTGCTAACAGGACTGGAGCCTGCTTTGGATTCTCTGTCTCCCTCTAGCTCTGCCCCTCCCCTAATTATGATTTCTCCCTCTCTCTCACAAATAAATAAACATTAAAAAATAATATTTTGAACTGATTTTTTGCCTATTTCTCAGCTAGTTCTAAACATGACGGATGAGGGGCACCTGAGTGGCTCAGTTGGTTAAGCTTCTGGCTTCAGCTCAGGTCATGATCTCACCATTTGTGAGTTCGAGCCCCGTGTTGAGCTCTGTGCTGACAGCTGGGAGCCTGGAGCCTATTTCAGATTCTGTGTCTCCCTCTTTCTCTGACCCTCCACTGCTCATGCTGTCTCTCTCTGTCTCTCAAAAAATAAATAAAAACCATTAAAAAAAACCAGGATGGATGAATAAATCATGATGTAGCATCCCCCACTACATGTCATCATTAGAAGTAATTCAAAACATGTAATAAATGGTGTTTCTGTAATAAATCACTCCTATGCCAGAATGGTAGCACACCTTTTAAGGTTAATTATATTTATTTCTATGACTGGTTCATTTATTCATGATTTATCTCATTTTGGTAAATGATTCTTTTGTGAGAAAATTTGAAGCTATGAACCAAAGTGGTATTTTGCGTATTGATGGTATTTTATCTCCAAATTATAACTATTTATCATCACCAACTTTATGAAAATACATATTCTACCAAAAATATCTTCAAAAAAAGATTTTAATAAGTTAGGGCATAAAATGTATCATATATAGTAAAAGAAGTTTGTGAGACAGGATCTCTCTATTCTCTTTCTTATAGGATTAGTCTCCTATGGCTGCTGTAAAAAAAAATCACCACAGAGTGGCTTAAGCTAACACGACCTGATTATTTAACAGTGCCAATGGTCAGAAGTCCAAGATGGGATTTGCTGGGCCAAAGTCAAGGTGTAGGTAGTACTGTGTTCCTTCTGGGGTCTCTAGGGGAAAATCCATTTGTTTGTCTTCTCAACTTGCCACGGGCCACCTGCATCCGTCTGTGCCTGGCCTCTTCTTCAGCCTTCAAAATGAACAATGGCCAGTTGAGTCTGTTTCAGATGACATCCCTTTGATTTTGCTTTTTTTTGCCTGATTTTTTCACTTACAAGGAGCCACATGATCACACTGGGCTTATTCAGATAATCCAGGCAGACTTCCATTTGAAAATCCTTAATTAGGGGCAAGAGGCTGGCTCAGTCAGTTAAGTGTCCCACTTAGGCTCTGGTCATGATCTCTTGGGTTGTGAGTTTGAGCCCCACATTGGGCTCTGTGCTGACAGCACACAGTCTGGAGACTTTTAAATTTTGTGTCTCCCTTTCTCTCTGCCCCTCCCCCGCTCATGCTCTGTCTCTCTCTTCCTCAAAAACAAATAAACATAAACTAAATAAAAAAGAAAGAACATCCTTTATCACATCTGCAAATGTTTTTGTTGTGGTTTGTAGTTTGCTTTTTTTGGTCAAATAAAAAAACTTATTCATAGGTTTTGGGCATCAAGATGTAGACAAATTATGGGGAAGTGCACTTTCCTGCCTACAACAATTATAACACATACTATTAAATTTCTTCTACTTGAAACCCATTGTTCCTTACCTATCCCCCATTACGGAGGCCAGAAAAGCTAAACACTGCCTTGCTGACCTTCAACCATTGAAATGGAAGTGTGATCCACTTCTGGTCTATACAAGGCACATGAGAAGTGGCTTTGAGAAAGATTATATTTTTCTAATAAGAAAGAGGAATATAAAGCAAGAGTCCACCTTGAATTGGCTCCTACATCCTGCCTTTGACTCTCTCGGAGAGCAGGACACTTGCAGGGATGTAGGAATTGCAGCTTGAGTCTGAATTGATACCAGCAACGCTATACCTCTGTACCTGCTATTGTTGTAAACAGATAAAAACTGATATTTTTCTCCAGCATGGTCAGTTTTTGCTGTTATTTTCAGTTTAAGTATTTTCAAAATTAATTTTTACTCTTCTAGTATGCACAGTGATTTTTCACAATGGAAAGTATTAGCAGACTAGAAAGGTAAGAATATTTGATTCCAATATAGTTGTTAATGTACAACATTAATTTGACTTAACCCTACAGAAAAGAGACACATGTTGGGAAATGCTGTATCGGATTTAGACAAGGAGATTGAGAATTTACCTTGTTAGACCATTTGTGACATATTCAAAATTGTAACCTTCATTTTTCTAAATTGTAAGTTAAGAATTCAATGAGCAAATCCATCATCATAGAATTGTTGTAGAGCTCATCAGTGTCACTCAAAGTTAAACATATTTTAAATCATTGCAATTTTTCAACACCTTTAAACACTGATGTATTTTGTTGATTGGGTTAATAGATTTTTCTTTTGTTTCATTTTTTGGCAATATATTACCTACTTTGAAGCCTGTGATGAACACAGGCCATTTTAATTAGAAGCATAAATAATAAATAAGTAAATAAATAAGGCAAAGTGCACTTTCATATACAAAGAAATTGGCAAATTTAGACATTGTGTGGTTTTAAATCCAATACCAAATACTTTAATATTCATCACAATACGACTAAAAGGCTTCTGGGTACTCCATTAATGAGTTAAATGGAGTTAATATCCAGTTAAATGACCCTGTGTGTCTTTTGAAACTGTTGTTAAAGCCCGTAACAGCTTCTGACTCAGTCTGATGAAATGCTTGCCCTTGGGACTGTCCTCAGTGGGCCCCCTCTCAGAACACAGCCATCTTGTTACGATAGCCCAAACCTCACAGCTGCAATGTCATGTAGACACAGATGAGCTGAATGCAGAAACCTGACGTGTGACTAGGAGAAGCCAAGATTGAAACGGATTCACTAGCTTCAAATTTTCCTTCCCTACATGTCTACATTCTCCTAGTAGAAGTCCCAGACATCATGGAATCCAGACAAAGCATTCCCATTATAACCTTTTGGAAATCCTCTTAGAATGTGTGAACATATTTAAATGGTTCCTGTTGTGCGCCATTAAGTTGTGGGCTGTTTTTCTATGTGGCAATATATAACTGAATCATATATAATACATAATGTTAAATACAGATGTCTTTATAAGCGTGAAATTTTAAATCCTGGCCTTTTAAATTTTGAAATAAATTATTTTAGTTTAAAAAGGTAGTGCGATTACCAAAACATAAAATTGTCTTGATTTCTTCCTATTACTCAACACATCTGTGTTTTCAATGTTGTTTATAGGGTAATTCAGATTTTCTTTTTCAAATATGCATGGTGCTTCATTCTTCTTTGCATTCCCATTGTCTAGCATGCTGATATGCACAAAAACAGATCCCAAAGATGTGTTTGGTTGTGCCAGAAGATACTTGCATGTAATATAGTGGTAATAATTTACCAGTAGGGACTTAAGATAATCAAGTAACTAAATGGATGTATTCTTGCTTGTAAGAAACAGTAATAAATAACACAATAAAACATAATAAGAAAACCAAAAGCCTGAACATAATTGTATACCCTAATCTAGCCACTAAATATATATGGGGCTTGTGGGGTGCCTGGATGCTCAGGTGGTTAAGTAACTGAATTTGGCTCAAGTTCATGAGTTCAAGCCCCACATTGGGCTCTGCTCTATGAGCATGGAGCCTGCTTGGGATTCTTGCTCTCTCCAAGCTCTCTGTTTCTCCATCTCACTCTTTCTCTCTCTCAAAATAAATAAGTTTAGAAAATAATAAAATAAATATGTATGGGACTTCTAAGCCATATTCAGAAGACCACGTCCACACATACACTCACTCTCTATTACGGTAAAGAGTTAGTCTGTCCTGAGTGACAACATCCTTTATTCCATATTTTACATTAAGCTGTCCTGTTGAAGGAAATCAGAAATGACCTGGTTAAATAATTAGACCTGTGGATCACTGGCCAAATTTTCAAATGAAATCCATAGTTTGGGCATGAACATAAAGCATTTACAAGAAGTCTGAAAAGAAGATTTCTTCTTTGAAATCTCAGAATCATAGAAATCTCAGATGAGATCTAATTGTGTATGTGTGATCTTCTACAGAATTCTATTTAAGGAAAGCCCCATAAATATATTTTATCCTTACCCACAAACTGGATTTTATTTCAAATGTGGCCAGTGACCCAGATGTCTCATTATTGAACCTAGGCAGCTTCTGTTTTCCTTCAACAGGACAGCTTAGTGTAACACAAAGAGCAAATGAATTACAGGGTCACTCTGAAGATAGGTCACCTCTCCATCTTACTGGCAGTAAAATGATTACTTGCTCAGTCAATGAAGAACAGCAGCTGATCAAGACCAAGCGTCAGGGAGAGTTTTCAGACTCATTCCAGCTGGCAAAATGAAAATCTATATTGGGACCCCCGGGACACGAAGAGAGAACAAAATTGCTTTGAGCCACTGTGGTGCTTGATAAATGACACACTAAGAGAAAAACATTAGTCTCCTTACCCACCTGCCCAAGTCTAGCTAAATTCAAAGGAAATATGCACCTCTCTGGTATGCAATCAAGTACTTAATTTATTCCCTTTCACCAGCACAAATACTCCTGTGTTCATAATTCATTGTGCACATTCAAAGGGATAAAATCATGTGATTTGACAATGTTAAGTATGGATAACTTTTCAAAAAAATTACATGTTGAACAAGAACATAACATGAAGAAAATGTGTTAATGTAATTAATTTTTAAAGGGCAATTTGGATATAAAGTAAATACCTTTGAGGTTACAAAAACGCAATAGAGGGATACTTTATCTTCCAGACTTTTCAGAGGTATGAGAGTCAAGAAGAAATAATCAGAAAAATGCCCAAGGTTGAATTCAATGAAGTTTTTTTTTTCTTGTGTGTGTGTGTAATATATGCAGTATGTGCAATTAATCATTTAATGCCATTGTTAAATAAATCTAACTCAGCCAGGAACCATAAAATCAATCTAAGTTTTGGTCTAATTTAACTCTTTTAGGAACTAAATCTACTTTGATTAAAGCAATGGGTCTCTTTATTATTTTTCACATTAAAAATGCTCTCATCTAATATTAATATAAAACAATATAAAATTATTCACCTGCATGTAAGCTTAAACAAAGAAGGAGCAAGTGCTCCTGGGTGGCTCAGTCAGTTAAGCATCAGATTTCAGCTCAGGTCAGGGTCTCCTGGTTCTCAGGCTCAGACCCCACTTTGGGTTCTCTGCTCTCAGCATGGAGCTCACTTCGGATCCTGTCTCCCCTCTCTCTGCCCCTCACCTGCTTGCACTCTCCCTCAATCTCAAAAATAAATAAACATTTAAAAATAAAATAAAAAAGAAGTGATAGAGGAGTACTATTTTATTTCTCTATTGACCACTCCCATTATCTAACTTTTAGAAGAAATAGTTAGTGATTATATAAAGAAAACACGGTTGCTAGAGTTTAAAACTTTTTCACATAAAGAACATTAGATACTTTACAAAGGTCCTCTATATGTTTTTATTGTTTAAAATTTTTTATGTTTTATTTTATATTTGAGAGCAAGAGAGAGAGACAGTGACAGAGACAGAGACAGAGACAGAGTGTGAGCAGGGGAGGGGCAAAGAGAGAGGGAATCCAAAGCAGGCTTCAGACTCCAAGCTGTCCGCACAGAGCCCAACACAGAGCTGGAACTCTAAAACCATGAGATCATGACCTGAGCCACCAAGGCACACCTGTTTTTATTGTTTTTTTTAATGTTTTTTATTTATTTTTGAGAGACAGAGAGAGAGAGTGCAAGCAGGGAAGGGTCAGAGAGAGATGAAGATACAGAATCTGAAGCAGGCTCCAGGCTCTGAGCTAGCTGTAAGCCCAGAGCCCAATGCGGGGCTCAAACCCATGAACCATGAGATCTTGACCTGAGCTGAAGCCGGACACTTAACCGACTGAGCCACCCAGGAGCCCCTGTTTTTATTGTTTTAGAGCCAGAAAACATTTTTCATGAATACTGATGAAATGCAGCATCAGGAGAATGAAGATAATTTCTCTAAAATAAGTAGTAATCCCATGTGCCTCCTGTATTCCTCCTCGCCAGAGTCCAGCTCCAGCAGGTCCAGGGTTTCCTGAAGGATGGACGGTGTCAGCTGAGAGAGTGAGAGAGCCTTGAGTTTCATTCTGATCACCAGGCAGGCATCTCTGCTCTGTCTGATTCTCTAGCTTTATTTATGGTGAAAGGCACAAGGAGTAGAAAGAGCAGTAAATGATTATCTCATTATCTCAGATAATTTTTACAATTTTCCAGAACATGGATTCTGCCAAAGTTACAATTCTAGTAGTAATGATTGTAATAAAAAATATAGCTACAGGCCCTGATGCTATTATATGGGAAGGCCAGATTTTTTTTTATTTTTTTATTATTATTATTTTTTTTTACAAAACCTCAGGGATGGCCCTAAGGAAGCGACCTTTAAACAAGAGGCAAACAGCATTGTTTAGTAAAGGTCGGTTTTTTATGAGTAAGGGTCATTAGGCTGTTTATAACTTTAAGAGAAGGTTCCCAGAAAAACAGGATCCCCAGGAGATATAATTCCTGCTCTCACAGTCTCAAAGACAATTGATACATTTTATTGCAGTAGTGACTTTTGCAATGGCGTCCAGGCCTAGAAAGTAGTCAGTTATCAGTTAATTGCTCAGCTAGGAGGAAAATTAGATGTTGCTTGCCTGTGTCACATTAGGGTGTATCTAGTTTACTCATCTTTTCCCAGACCAGGAGCAATCACGCCTCAGGGACAGGACAGGGGGACAGGCTGCTCCTGACACTAATCAGCAAAGCACTCTGAGGTTTGGTACCCAAGCAGAAATGAAAGTTCCAAGAGGGTAGATTTTGGGAGCTGTCTCGGGGCAAGAGAGTATGACAATTTGCCATACCCTCACCTGGAATTTTCACTCAACTGGTGAGTTCAGATAGCTACCAATACCTCCTTTTTGAAGAAGACTGTTTATAGCAGTTAGGCCTTTCTTAACTTCAAATAGTGTCTGAAGGGACAGGAGATGAGCAAATGTTTCTCTGTATTTATTACTTTATTTTTAAATTCACTTTATTTTCTATATATTTACCTCATCCACTATTTACTCACAGATCAACAGGAGCTATACTCAAGAAGTTATACTTAAGGTATGACAAACTTGCTCACACTTGTACTTGGTTGAGAAGATGAGATTCTAGACTTTAAACTCCTGTCATCACGAGACATGCTAGCACTTTGAGAATGGGTGAGGGGGCTTTGTGTGTGGGAAGAACGTAAAGCATTTGGAGCAGGTGGAGGATAATAGCAGACACCTTTCACCTCCCCAAATCCCCAGCTTCTGGTATTCACACCCTGGCCTGCTGTCACTTTGGCAATAGTCTCAGGAGAGACCAAAACCACAATTTCCAAATGAGTCATTCCAGGATCCCTGACTCTTAATGATTATGTGACATAATAAATATTTGTTAGTTTAAGCCTTTGTATTTCAGAGTAATTTATCATAAAGCAACAATTAAGCAACGTTGTTTTCCAATTCCATCCTGTCTTCCAGATAAAGTTTGGCTTGACTCTGATGTCCACCTATGTCTGTAGTCACAGATAGAGAAGAGTTTAGTGAGAATAATACAATTCTAGAAATATAAAATCCTCCAAATTGTGAAGTACAGTGATATGTGACCCCTCACTTTTCCAAAATTGCATTCCTTGAGGGAAAATAAAGTTTCAGGAGGAAATTAAAAATTTCTTTAAATGAAAACATTTTCTTTTTTCTAAAGAAAAACAAAATAAAACAAAGAATGAAAACTCTCCTTGGTCTCAGATGTATTAAAGTTACAAAAAAGAGAAAGAAAACCATTTATTCTTACATTTCTAATTCTACCCTGGACCAGATAAATTTCATTCATTCCCCTGCAGTCTCATATATTCCAAATTAAATCTCTCATGTGTCATATTTTTTCTCATATTATTGGACCGTTCGTAGGATAAAAAACAATTCGATAGACAAGACTTACAGGCATAACGTTTAGAAAGAACAAACATGGGGCACCTGGGTGGCTCAGTCGGTTAAGCGTCCAGCTTCGGCTCAGGTCATGATCTCATGGTTCCTGGGTTCGAGCCCCACGTCAGGCTCTGTGCTGATGGCTAGCTCAGAGCCTGGAGCCTGCTTCGGATTCTGTGTCTCCCTCTCTCTCTGACCCTCCCCTCTGCTCTCACTGACTCTGTCTCTCAAAAATAAATAAAAACCATAAAAAATTTTTTAAAAAGAAAGAACAAACAAATCCCAAAACCAGCATAGTAGCTTAAAACCAAAGCAATATTGCCCTTAATCAGTTATCATTTCACAAGATAAAGCAGGATCCCTGGAACATTATACATGTTATAACCCAGATCCACATTGCTTTTGCTCAACTTTCACTAGAACTTTTAAATAATATAATTTAAGGAAACAATAGACTAGTAGAAGTAAACCTACTATAGCAAAAAAATCAAGAGGAAGGCACTTTGTTTTAACTTTGTGAGGAGGCAGATCAATCTGGTTTTGTTTTTTGTTTTGTTTTTGTTTTTGACTGATGCTTTTAAGATTCCGTGGGTAAGAATCTTTTATAAAATGAATAGGAGGGCCTTTTTTTTTTCAAAAAATTAGGGTAACTCTATTTCTTGTAACCAACCCAAATTTCAGTCAATTAATGTCATAGGGCTTATATTTCATCAGAGTAGAGTCCAACGTGGTGTCTTCCAGTTCACAGATGACTCTTCTGCCCATAGTGATTTAGGAACCAAGGCCTCTTCCTTATATCTTGTAGCTCCATCACCCCAGGGGGACCTCAGGGTCACAAGCAAAAAAGAAAATATGATGATGTAGAGGGAGAATTCATTATTTACCTGTCTTGGCATCAAGAAGTGTACTTCATTTGTACTCACATGACCCCTTCTAGATGCTCTTCTACTTCAGCTGGGCAACTTTTGGTCAATGACAGTGTCTATTGCGGAAACACTAATGTTAATGAATATTGGCCCATCTCAGCTTCTCCATGCTTCTTGTATTATAGTAGTGATGGCATTTGTTGAACGCTTACATTGTTCTTATATTACAGATATTAACTAAATTAATCTTCAGAACAAACTTATGAGTTCAGTATTAGTTTGCCCCATATTATATGTATGAATGCCCTAAGGCATTGGGAAATTAGCTTTCCCAAGGCACCTTTTTAAAGATGAATAAGCTGGGAGTCAAATCTTGCAGCCTTGTTCCAACAACAACAACACCTTCTCTTGATGTCTATTATATATAAATAAAACTTGGTGTCTAGTTCTCTTTATACCATTACCTTTAGAGATATCCAAGGATGAATTAAGACTGGGCTGCCTAGGGGTGCCTTGATGGCTCAGTTGCTTAAGTCTCTGACTTTGGCTCAGGTTATGATCTCACAGTCCATGGGTTTGAGCCCCATGTTAGACTCTGTGCTGACGGTTCAGAACCTGAAGCCTGCTTCAGATTCTCTCTCTCTCTCTCTCTCTCTCTCTTTCTCTCTCTCTCTCTTTGCCCCTTCCCTACTCGCTCTCTGTCTCTGTCTCTCAAAATAAAATAAAGACATTAAAAAAAAAGACTGAGCTGCCTAAGGACATTCTCTCTTCTCACATTTGCAGACAACATGCTCTATATTTGTAATGATGAACTCTCTAAGCCAAGTTCAAGTTCATAGACACACAATACCATTTTTGACCTACTCATCATAATTTTCTACATCCCTTGCTAATTACAGGGCCCTTTTGGATTTATTTAGCTATGGTGACTATTTGTGACTAATCCCCTCCCCCCACCCCCCACCCCTGGTGGGAGAGTTTCTCTTAATTTCTGAACGTGAACAGCTCTTAATTTTGCTTCCAAATTCAAAGACTTTGGGACTCTACTAAGGACAAAAAAGCCATAACTTTGAATCTCTTCATCCTTCACCAATCCCCAGTCTTTCAGTGGTTTCAGAAATTAATGCTTTTCTTCTCAGTGAATCCAAGACTAGGTTAATATTTTGAATTTGTCAGATTTTTGCCTACTTATTTATTGTGTCCATGAGAATTGTTAAGTGTCATAAATGTTTACATTGCTTCTTTTCTGCTGCATATAAACACAGGTCTATGGTTTTCATTAATATTGAGTTTTCCTCTCTTTTTTTCACTTTCTTTTATTCTCTATCACATTTTATCTTGGGTATTTTTCCCCAAATTCACTTTGTATGCTTACAGTTTAGACACAACAAGTCAATTGGATCTACTTTTTAAAAATACATTGTTCTAGCAAATTGTGCCCATTTGCAAAGTGTGTATAGGATGAATTGACCATAGAGGGATTATTTTTAAACATCAGAAATCTTTTCAAAATGCAAACCTGATCACGTGAATCTCAAATTCCCCTTGTCTTTAATAATTTTTACACAGGTTTAAAATCCACATGATTAGTTCTCTGTCTACTTCACCAACAACAAGCTCTCACTGAGGAGTAATATATAGGGAAATGTCAAAATCAAGTGAGAAGACAAACAAACAAAAATGCTACAGAAATTGTAAGCTTCTGATATCTGTAACTAGAAAAATATTAAGTGCGACCCGTTTTCTGAGATAATGGGGATGAGATCTTTAGTGTATCTTCTTAAGGGAGTTCCAAATTAACTCATACCACCCTCAGACCATATGAAATCAAACTAGATAGTAATAACAGAAAGATAGGTAGAAAGTTGAAAAATATTTGAAACTTAGAAAATGTACTGAAAATATAGCTTTATAAAATGTAAGGGGATGCAGCAAGAACAGAGCTTCACAAAGATTTATGCTATTAAAATGCATACATTAGAAAATTAATGTAAAGTATATAATCAATAAACTACGCTTCCACAGTCAGCAACTAGAGAAGGAAAAATAATTTAAACCTCAAGCAAGAAGGGAAAAAAGAAACTAAAATAGAAACCAATGAAATTAAAAACAGGAAAAACAAGAGAAAATTAATGCAACCAGAGGCTGGTTCTCAAAACTCAAAAGATCAAAATTCAATTGTATTTCTCTCTATTTAAAGATGTCAGGAATCTCCAAACTGATCCATAGGATCAATGTAATCCCAGCATCATTTTTTCTTAATTGAAATGCTTTTATATTTATACAAAAGACCAGGGCTTAGCACACCCTTCTGAAAAACCAAAGTGAGAACATATTACAGGATACTATGCTAAGTGAGACAGTGAGATTTTATACAAATATGAAAACAGTGACCAATGAAACATAATAAAGAGTTCAGAAATAAACCAGGCACCTAGAATTCATAGACTTATGATAGAGCTGCCTTAAGGAGAGGCGGAAAAGAATAGTATTTTTAAAAGAATATATTTTTAAAAAATGCAATGTGTAGAATAAACAGAAATGGACACTAGAAATTGTTAAACAGGTTAAAAGAATATCTGCATGTGAATTAAGGAGCATCCTTTTAGATCAATTTGGAGATGCTGGTAAGCCATACCAGGTACCTATTAACATTTTGTCCACTTTATTTTCTTCGTAAACTGGCCTTTACTCATATAAATCAAATCAACTTTGGTCTGTTGGTTTTCAGTCTGAAAAAAACTCAGGTTTCTAAAACTGACCTTCAACAATATACAGAAAATCATTTCAAATCTGGAAAACTTTCATTAAAGGCATGAATTTTGAAAGTGCTACATTGTCTATGGGACATTTCTAGCATCTTTTGGGTTATATAATAAATAAGTCACAATGGCTCTTCTGTTTTGTTGTTTTGTTTTGCCTTTTTAAGTAACCCTTCAAATGAATTGGGTATCATTGTAATAGCAATTTCCTGGCTAAGAAGAAGAAGGTGAAGCAAATGGCTAAAGGCTGTGTCTTAAACTAGCAAATAAAATAGTCCGGCAGCTGCCTAAATTATTTTCAAGCATTTTGTCACATCTCTATGTAAAAAATGGTTATGGTTCCAAGGGTTTTCTGCAGGTAGAATCATTTATCAAACTGTAACAAAACTTTTTCAATTTTTATTAGGAAAGTTATGAAGCTGAACTCCCGAAGTCACTTGCACTGTATGGCGGTTAAAAAATACCCAGTGAGAGTGAATGCTTTCATATCTCCGTACAAGTGTAAGCATACGTGTATGCTCACAGATGCATTTTAAGCACCATTAATGCCGATAAAGGATGGCACTGCAGTCATTTTTCATGAGTGGTGGTTTCACCGATGCAGTCTCTATGAACAACCCTCCTCGGCTCTAACTGTTCATGCGCCTTGCAGAAATAGCTCAGTATGTTTATTCATCATTTGAAAGATGGGTGGTAAAACCTCCACTCTTTTTTCTCTTGTGGAACTAGTGTATTTTCATGCACTGTGCTTCTTAAGCTCATTAATAGCAATGATGTTGTATGGTTGTCTCCAATTCTTTCCATGGGTCATTGCCCACATCATAGGAAGCAATAAAAGGCAGGAGGTAGAATATGGGAAAGGAGGGGACCCCCGGTGGGTTGGGGTGTTTGAGGTGACGGGCCAACCACTTTGCATTATCATTAAGAAGCCAAGATGAAAGGGAAGATGAAAGATGAATAAGATGGAAGAATAGAATAGATCTCTCTTTCTCTCTCCCTCTGTCTTTCTCTCTCTCTCAGTTTAGACAACTGTGTAGCTATCACGATTTCTGTGGCAGAGCAATCACTGCAGGTGGGACATTACTTTCCGCACTCCAGACTAGATCGCTGCAATATGCTCTATTTGGAGTTCCCTTGGAAGACCTCCCAGAAGCCTCAGATAATGCAGAGTGCAGCTGCTGGAGATCGTTAGCATAAATAGATTTGGCTTAGCTGGAAGCTTGAGGCTTGGAACCAAAAATATATATCTGAGCTCAAATGTTAGCTCAGAAGCTGGGAAATTAAAAATAAAGAAAATAATAAAAAATTAAAACATTCAGATTGTACATCTGACAGATAAAAGACTTAGGGACCATTCACTTTGTTTTACTCCTAAAATGAAAAGTAGAATTCTTGGGTAAAGGAGGAAATTGTATGCAAAGTTTTCAGTTGGATGATCATGAGCTTTTCTGTCATGTTTCAGTGTGTGTGTGTGTGTGTGTGTGTGCACGTGTGTGTGGGGGGGTTAAGAGTTATGTAAAATATGTGTAGAAATTGACAAATAATACTAATTCAATATCATTCTAATTAGAAAGAGAATAAGCAGTGTTCTTACTTAAATCATACTAAAATCAGTAACACTTAAGTTTTTAAAAACAATTCACTGAAGAATATTCCTTAAAATGTTAGGTTTTTTTAAAGGAGTTCCTATTAAATCAATTAGTTTTATAGTAAAAATAATATTTAAAAAAATTAAGTCTTTAAAAGATCTTTAGTGCCATTCCTTACATTAAATTGATAAAAACAAATATTATTTAAATATTATTCAGTGCTAAGTATGTATCATTAAGATAACTAATGGTAGGAATTTAAAAGCACAGACAAAACAAAGTACAAGAGTATTTCCTGGTAGTCTTTTAGAAATTGCTGAGATAAGGAAAAGAAATGTTTTTTTTTTTATTTCATTATAAAATTTGTAAGGCTTGATTTGAAACATCTATAATTATATAACATACAGACCACTGAGGTCTTCAGACTCCCTGCAATTTCTGTACTCAACGTTTTCTGTTGTCTACAGCTGGACACTTATTTTAATTATGATTTGACTTGTCTATCTTCTATTTGACAGTGACTATTTTGTGAGTAAGCATTATTATTTTCCATAAATATGTAAAGGATCACACTTACAATTAAAAATTAAAAAACTGTAAGTCAGCCTCAAAATTGAGGTTCTGTATTTATAAATCTAAGTTGTAGAAAACTAAAAATGTCTCTAGAAACCTGAATTAATTTTATCTGACTAGACATAACTGTGAAAAATATTCCAATCAATCCTATATGGATTATAAATTGAGAAACACAGTAGCAGTGACAAGACTTGCTATAATTTGAAATATTCATGATATTTACATTATCCACCAATATAAAAACAAACAAAAAATTGACTAGAATATTCATTTTTAGGAATTATAAAAAATAACATATTTTGTTTGCATTGAAAGCCTTTTGGGAACTTTAATGATTGTTTTCCTTTCTAGTGTTTCCTCCCCCTGCTTTTTCCAATGTTCTTAAGACCTTCACGTGGTTCTAGTGATCTAATGGCTCACCACCATCAGTAAATATATATATATAAGGACAAAGATACCTCAAAGGTATTATTAATTACTCACTATTTTAACTTTGGCATCTCATTAATTTATGAAAAAATATTTCTATTTGGTTAAACTTATGATTTTTATTTCTACTTTTTTAAATATTAAATTATATCCTAAGCACTTTAACTTACCATCGAAAAGTACAAATATTATTCATATGAAGAATTAAATATTTGAGTTTAATTATGAATAACCTAAAAGTCTTAATTTCATTTTCTTCAAAATTTACTAATATGTTTCAAATTATCTTAAAATGCTCTGGTTAGCAAAGTGGTAAAAAACCTGTACTCTGAAAACTATAAAACGCTGATGAATGAAATTGAAGATGACACAAAGAAATGGGAAAGCAATCCATGCTGATGGATTGGAAGAACAAATACTGTTAAAATATCTATATTACCCAAATCAATCTACATATTTAATACATCTCTATCAAAATACCACCAGCATTTTTTCCAGAGCAAAGCTGGAAGCATCACAATTCTGGACTTTGAGGTATATTGCAAAGCTGTGGTAATCAAAACAGGATTATTCTGCCACAAAAATGACACATGGCTTAATAGAACAGATGAGAAAACCCAGAAATGAACCACAACTATATAGTCAACCTCTCTTTAACAAAGTAGGAAAGAATATCCAATGGAAAAAAGACAGTTTCTTCAACAAATGGTGCTGGGAAAACTGGACACAACATGCAAAAGAATGAAACTAGACCACTTTCTTACACCATACCCAAAAATAAACGGAAAGTACATTAAGTACCTTGATACAGGAAGCTATCAAAATCCTTGAAGAACCCACTAGGAGAGACATCCACCATAGTGACTTCTTACTTGATATTTCTCCTGAGGCAAGGGAAACAAAAGCAAAAGGAAACTAATGGGACTTCATCAAGAAAGAAACCTTCTGCACAGTGAAGGAAATAATCAACAAAATGAAAGAGCAACCTAAGGAATGTCAGAAGATATTTGCAAATGACATAATGGATAAAGCATTGGAATCTAAAATATTTAAAGAACTTATAAAACTCAACACCTTAAAAATGAATGATCCAGTTAAAAGTGGGCAGAAGACATGAATAGCCAGATTTCCAAAGAAGACATACTGATGGCCAACAAACCCATGAAAAGATGCTCAATGCCATTGATCATCTGAGAAATACCAATCAAAACTAGAGTGAGCAAAGTGGTATATGTATACAATCAAATATTATTTAGCCCTAAAAAAGAATGAAATCTTGCCATTTGCAATGACGTGGATGGATCTAGAAAGTAACCTGCTAAGCAAAATAAGTCAGAGAGAGAAAAAACCATTTGATTTTACTCATATGAGCAATTATATGTATGGGTTCTTTTACATTTTTCATGATTGAGATTGACTAATCTCACATTACATGGATGGATAAAATTGAGTTTTTCAAATGTTTGATTAAAAAATAGTAATATTCATATTCTGGACCAAAAAAGTCAGAATTATAAACATTTAAAAACTAAAATTTGCAATGTAAAAATAAAACCATTCTGCAAAAATAATTAAAAGTTCTGAATAAAATTTCAAAATTATTTTACAAGGCTCAATCACATGTGTTATTTTGAGGTCAAAGAATGGAGATCAATCTGAATTATTGATGGCAAGGTATTTCTCTGTAAGTCTATTGAAGGTGGAGATTGGTTTGTTCGTTAATATTAAAAATAATAGAAAACAAAAAAGAAGTACTTTGCCCAAGGCATGAAACAATTGATTCCATAGAGGATCATTCCGTTCAGAATATATTAATCAAATGGTTGATAATCAAATATGAGTCCAATTTCTTTTTGTGCAAAATGCTCTGGTTTAGTACATTTATATATGGAAATGTGTTTAAGCCCTCTTTAATAAAGCTACGTCTTTTTTTATAAAAACAAGAATTTGTATTTATAAAACCAAGAAAATTTAAGCTTAACATAAAAGCTATCCTCTGGGAAAGAAGGGCTCTAGTGAAAGTAAAAATTATGCTTCTCAAACTCTCTGTGGGACCTTATGGGCCATGTCTGCTTGTCAATGTTAATAAGTAAGGGAAGGAATTATGTATATGTGTTGGCTGACAAAATCTTAGGATTATAAGAATATTTGGATCTATTTTTCAACAAATATTTAATGAATAAGTCAAGATCCCTAGAAGGATATTCTTTTTTTTAAATCAGATTCCAATTTGTAAACACTGGCATGTGCTCTTTTCCCAAGACAGTAGACTCTCTGCAGCAATTTCTGTTTTTTCACTGATTTAATTTCACTAATTTAACAAGCTGTACATTTATAAAATCCCAAGAAAGCCTATTCGGTAAGTTTCAATATCCTACTAATAGAGCAAACCTCATTTAGCAGAGCACCGTGTCATTATACAGTGGGAGACAGAGAATTACTACTAACCAAAATATAAAGGGACAAACTGCATATGAGTTTCACTTTGTGTACAAGTCAAAGATAAATTCCCCTGCTTATTTGGTCATGCATTACCAATCTAGCAAATTGGTCACACACACACACACACACACACACACACACACACACACACACACAGTATATTGGACATATCTCACACACACACAATTATATTATATATAATGGCAGTTCTGAAAAGCATAAATCTATGTTGATCTCTCTGATACCACTATTCAATTGATGCTTTCTTAGAGATATATATAAATTGGGTCTTCCTCAAAGTAGAGAGAATCTTAAGTGTCTGTGTTCTGTTAGCCAGGATAGTCTCATATACCTGCTATATGTGTTCTTGTAAATTGACTATTTTCCTATTATAGTATTTAAGCCCTCATTCTCTATTTGTTTTAAGACTTTGAACAAATTGTCTCACCTATCTAATTCCTTGTTACATAATATATGAAACAAAGACACCATAAATTACCTGATACCTCAAAGATTAAAACAATGAATTGCTTTGAGGATGAGAGAATGGCATTTAAAAACAATACCCTCTTTTGATTTCAATGAAGAGGCACTACCTTTAAAAAGTTCTGGCCTCATGGGGTGCCTGGGTGGCTCAGTCCATTAAGCATCCAACTCTTGATATCTGTTCAGGTCATGATCCCAAGGTTTGTGGAATGGAGCCCCATGTGGAGCCCCGCATGAAGGCTGCTTGGGATTCTCTCTGTCTGTCTGTCTGTCTGTCTCTCTCTCTCTCTCTGGGCCTCCCCTGTTCATTCTCTCTAAACAAACAAACAAACAAACAAACAAACATTTAAAAAAAAAGCCTTGGCCTCTTTTCCATCTCATTCCTTCCCAAGGAGGAGAACAGAAGTCTTGATTAGAGAGTTTTGGCTGCGGTGCCTTAGCATTTTTCTTCCTCCCGTTGCTCAGCAGCCATCTGCTGATGGCTACAGATAATCCTATTCTGCTTTTATCTCTTCATCATCAATTTTTCAAGGTGGGCCCTTACAAGGAGGGTCTAAGGATTTCTAAAGCCACCTGTAACAGGATGGCCAAGCCATTATGTTTAAAGGCTCAGAATGGGCAGGAGTAAGTAAATCAGATTCATCAGTAATTTGCCTTATTTTTGGTTCTTTGTAAACTTGATACATCTGATACTGCTATTGAATAGGTAGTCAACAAATATTTGAGCTTTTAAATTATATAACAAGCAGTTTCAAATAATACCTATAGCTTCAGAATGCTCATAATAGTCAATTGCCTATTAAAATAGGTAGATAATAATACTTCTGTATTGATCTATATATACATCTATTTTTGAGATTTGAAAACATATAGTGCCAAGATAATAATTATTAAATATATTATTATACAATAACAGAATATTATGTATTATATATTATTATAACAACAGAATATTATATATTATTATAATAACAGAATTATATATTGTTATATAATTACAGAATTATACAATTATTGTAATTAAATAATGCACTCAGCATTGTTGAGGGTTTCTTGCAGAGTGCAAAAAATGGCAGTATTGAACTGAAACCCTCAACTAATTTGAAGTAACAATAAACATTAAACTCATTTAAAAATAAATAACAGTGATAACTAGTAATTGCTATTATTAAACATACAAAAAATCAAATCTCTGTGGGCAAATTGTGGGTTCTAGCACTAGAACAATAAATATATAAAATGAGCCTAAGGCATCTTGTAATGCCAAAATATGATACTGCCTACATAACCCAGCCCCCAACACACACCACATCCACAGTGATGAGGATATGTCAAGAGATACAGAAACCAAACTGGAGTAATTCAAGCAATAATATATGATAAAGTACTACTTAAAAAAATTTTAATGTTATTTATTTTTGAGGAAAAGAGAGACAGAGCACAAGTGGGAGAGGGGCAGAGAGAGAAGGAGAAACAGAATCCAAAGCAGGTTCCAGGCTCTAAACCATCAGCACAGAGCCCGATGCAGGGCTTGAAGTTCCAAATCATGAGATCATGACCTGAACTGAAGTCAGATGCTTACCCAACTGAGCCACCAGAAAGTATTATTAAATTATAACTCAACCTATAAAGTAAATTTCCATGAACCCATATGAATACAAATAAGTTACTGGATAGATAAATACTGGAGAATGGACTAAATTTCCATACAGAAGAATTCCAAATAGTTCTTGTAAGTACATTACCCTCACACAGATGGAACATAACTCCTCACTCCTTAAGGGCTAGTCATCCTGATTTCCTTTCAAAGGAGAATATGAAAGTGGGAAAAATGAGTAAATTGACCATGGAGGAACTTGACAAACACTAGCTTTGCCAGGTGAGGAAGGTTAGTATCAACATTGGTAAGTGATGTCCATCTATGATATAACATAATGGGACTGGGATTTCACCTTTGTGTTCTTCCTCCCCAAAACACATATTCCCCTTCTCATAATGAGGACATACCAAATAAATCTCAATGGAGAGACAGGCATGATAGGCAAGATGCTTGAGCAGTACTTTCTTTGTTTTCTTTTTTAAAAATTTTTAATGCTTATTTATTTTTGAGACAGAGAGGGACAGAGCGTGAGCAGGGAAGGGGCAGAGAGAGAGAGGCAGACAGAATCTGAAGCAGGTTCCAGGCTCTGAGCTGTCAGTACAGAGCCTGACATGGGGCTGGAACCCACAAACTGAAGGATCATGACCTGAGCTGAAGTTGGTCGTTTAACCAACTGAGCCACAGTACTTTCTATAGATTGAATTGTGTCTCCCCCCCCCCCGGCCCCACTCAACTTCATATCTTTAGGTCCAAACACTTAGATGACTATATTTGGAGGTAGCATCTTTGATAAATAATTCAGGTTAAATGAGATCATAAGGGTGGAGCCCTGATGCAATAGAACTGTGCCTTATGCAAGGAAATCTCTCTCTTGCCACCAGGTGAGGACACAATGAGAAGACAGCCATCCTCAAATGAGGAAGAGTTCTCATCCGGACTAAGTATGCTGGCAGCCTGATCTCAGCCTTCCAGCCTCTAGAACTGTGGGAAAAAAGAAATGTTCATTTTTTAAAGCTATCCAGTATATGAAATTTTATTAGAGCAGTCCTAACATACTAATACAGTACTCCTCAAAAGTGGCTAGGTTATGAAAAAGAAGAAAAGTCTGAGAAACTCAAAGCTAAGAGAAACCTAAAAAGAAATAACAACTAAGTGTAATATGGTATCCTGGATAGGTCCATGGAAAAGAAAGGAACATTGGGAAGGAAATCTGTATATAGACTTCAATTAATAATAAGATGTCTATAGTTGTTCATTAGTTGTGACAAATGTAACAATCTAATGTGAGTTATTAACAACAGCGGGGAGCTGATATGGAATGCATGGTGATTCTTCTATGATTGTCAACATTTCATTAAATCTAAAACTATTTTGAAGTACAATTTTATTTAGAAAATAGATTTTATTTAGTTTGTATATAAATATGTGCTTATAGTAGGTATGAAAGATGTTTTGATCCTTCAGTTCATCTCTTCTTGACAATTATTGAAGAAATACCAGGAAAAATACTGCAGTGAATTAGAGGTGTGAGTAAGAAAGTCTTTTGGAGAACTCACAGTATAATGAAAAAATAATTCCCATATTTTAGTGTACCATACATTTTTATATTACTTTATTTCTATTTCAGCAATTTTCTATCAAGCAGCTAAAATGTACTCTTTGACTTATTATTTTGTAATCCTCATACAGAGAAGAAAGTAAACTATTTCAATTGATTAATCTCTAAAATAAGAGAGTTGGATTGATAAGCACAAATAGGATTTCTAGCTGTAAATACTATAGTTTTAATGATTAAAGAATAGCAAATAGAATAGTGTCTATAATTCATTTTATATTTTCACATTTTGTCAGAACCCAGCAAATTTATAGTATATCTATAGAAAGAATAGTCCTATATATAAAAATATCTTCAGAGAAAGGACCTTTTTCTATGCCATTCCTGGTACAAAATATAAGAAATCTCTCTGGTCCAAAAAAATTAAATTAGGAATTTATCAATTTTAGATATATCTTAACTAACAAAAGAAGAAACTACTTTCTTTGATATGCATTGCATTCATAAATACGTATAAAATAATGACTTTAAATGTGTTTGAAACATATTTCTCATTTTAATCATAACCATTTAGGCACGTTATATGATTTTCACAAACCTTCACAGCAATATATTTTAACCTCACTTAAATTACTTGTTTTTTCTGTAAATTAAAGAATTTCAGTATTTAGAATAGCAATTTACAAGGACAGTAAACCTAGCTCCATATTCTAATACTCTTCTACTTGCTGCATTCTCTGCGAGTAATTCATACTTGATTGTCCAGCAACTCTGGATTAGGAAGTAAACACCCTTAAAGCCAGCTACTGACAAACAATTTTAAGAGAATTGATGGCTCCATCTTTCGATCAAAGAGAAAGAGTAATACGATGTTGTAGCTGAATCCCCAAGGCACAGACCATGGCCTTTTCCCCAGGTCCTGGGAGGTAAAGACACCATGTGTTTTATTTTAAAAACAATTCTTTTTGAATTGGAGTGTTAGTTCCATGGTTAATGATGTGGCAAGATCAAAATAATTCTCAAGAGGAAAAAAGCAAAGCAACTGGATTTGAAAAGTTATCCAGATCTAGAAACATTAGTTGAATCAAACTCTAACATGCTTCTCATATAGTATATATATGATACCTATATAGATATACATATATAATTATAAAATCTTTAAATATACCTATTATATACATTATATATTTTATATTTTATTATTTTATACAATATACATCACATATTATATATAATCAATGGTATGTGTCATATATAACTTTTATATATACCTATTATATATTTATATGATATACTAAACATATATTATTCATTATAGATTATACATTATATACTTGTTATATATATGCATCTGTATGTGCATATGTATGTGTGCGTGTATATTCTAAGGGTTAACTGCACACACCATTATATGTCCCTCAAACATCTTTGATTCTTTAGTACTCTACATACTGACTGCATCACTCAAGTGAGATTTTCCTTATTACCATCAACTGTGACTTTAATTTGCCAGTAAGTAGTTATTAAGAACTATCTTCCTCAACTTTACTGTAACATTGGTCACAGAAGATTATTTTTTAAGAAAATATTTTTCTCCTGGCACCTCTAGTATCATCTTCTACTTTTTCCTTTTATCTCTGAAGTTATTCCTTCTCATTCTCAGATCTTCCCTCTTTCCTTCTTCTACATCATCTCTCGAGGTGATCTCTACTTCTCAGGATTTCACACCACACTGGTTAATGCACATCGTTTATAAGCTATACTTCTCATTTCCTATCCAGATGCATATTTTAAACTGATCAATTAACTTTTATATTCAGCTAGTTCTCAAAAAAGAGTATGCCTGTAACAAAACAGAATGTAATACGCCCAAACATAACATGTCCAAGATGAAACTCTTGATGTAACCCCAGCCATAATTCAACTCTTTTTATTATGTTCTCTACATTAATAAATTATCCTTCCTCCAGTGACTCAATCTGAAGACACAGAAACACCGTTTAACACTAACCTCTACTTAAACTGGTAGATCTAATTCATCATAAAGGCCTGTAAATTATAACTCCTACATATATTTCAAAGCTGTCTGCTTCTCTCCAGCTCTGTGACACCACATGCGCCTAAGCCAACATCTGTCATATGGATTATTATAAGAGTTTCCAAACTGGTTTTCATTCTCCATTATTTACTCTGGGGAAAAAAAATCTCCTTACAGCAGCCAAGTGATATATTTACAAAAAAAAAAAAAAAAAAAAAAAACCACTTCAAATTGGTTTATTGTTCCCCACTATGATTACAATAAAATCTTACTTCTGTGAATTTTGTATTTTTGTCCAGAGACCTTGTATGATTCAAGCTCTTCTGAAAGAACTGGTCACATGGTCTTCTTTTTTTTTTTAATTACATTATACAATCCATGGCCTCCAAAAGGACTGATTCTTCTTGAAATAACAAACCATACCTGTTAGCCATTTTTACTTTTGTAAAAAATTTTAAAAACATGAAATACACATACACAAGAGAGAGCACATTATTTTCCATCACTCAGCTTAAAATAGAACAAATGAAGTTCTTTGAAAACTTTTCCCAATTTCTATTCCTGACTATGCTCTACCTCCAACAGAAAACTATGATCATGTCAACAGTTGTCTTGTATATCTTTGTGTTCTCAACACATTTTACAAGCCTGTAGAAATGTATCGCTTAGAATGGTGTTGTCTTCCCCAAGGGAGTCATATGTATATGTTCTCCTGTAGGTATTTTATTCATTTACTATCAAGTTTTTGCAATTCATTCATTAGATAGAATCATAGTTCATTTATTTATTTATTTATTTAGATGAACATCCTTTACTGAATAAATACACTGCAGTGTAGTTCTCCATCTTAGTTTTTAAATGATTATTTATTTATTTATTTTGAGAGAAGAAGGGAGGGAGAGAAAGAGAGAGAGAGAAAGAGAAAAGAGAGAGGAGTAAAAGCAAGGGAGGGGCAGAGAGAAAGAGAATCTCAAGCAGGCTCTGAGCTTTCAGCACAGAGCCCAAGGCAAGGCTGGATCTCACCAACCTTGAGGCCATGACCTGAGCAGAAATCATGAACCAGATGCTTAACTGACCTTGCCAACTAGATGCCCTCCATTTTATTTATGTATTCATTTTTAATTTTGTTTTTAATGTTTTTAATTGATTTTTTGAGAGACAGAGAGAGACAGTATGAGCAGGGGAGGGTCAGAGAGAGGGAGAAACGGAATCTGAAGCCAGGCTACAGGCTCTGAGCTAGCTGTCAGCACAGATCCTGATGTGGGGCCCGAACCCACGAACCATGAGATCATGACCTGCGTCAAAGCTGGATGCTTAACTGACTGAGCCCCTCAGGTGCCCCTCCACTTTATTTTTGATACATTACTGAGTTATTGCAAGATATTTATTTATAAATAGTACTATTAAGAAAATTTTTGTACATGGGTCTTAGTGGTTTTATACTTACAAAGATTCCTCTACTGCAAGTATCTAAGAGAAAAAAAATCTCATATATAAGACATAGATGTTAAAATGTGGGGAATTGACAATATTTGACCATTTATTAACTTGCAACATCTAACATTTTATGTGATTGAAAATTATACACACACACACACACACATATATATATACACATATTTTTTAATGTTTATTCAAAACATGTCAAAATCAACCCCAATGTGCATGAACTAATTTACACTCCATTTCACTCATTCTGGAGTTAACCTTGCAAGGTATGCTTTTATAAAATGTTAATGTGATCAAATGTATCATTGCATATCATTTTGAGTGTAGTTTTTTCAAAACATTTATGTAAGACTAGGTCAGAAGGAATTTTTTTAACAGTTTAAAAGTTTAAACATTGACAATGACATTTTAGTCTTTAATTTGTGTATGTGAAGAGCTATGAATTTTACAAATCCATTTTAGTTTTTTGAACGTGGATAACCAGTTTTTCCAGCGTCATTAGTGGAAAGATCCATCTGTTTTCCACAGACCTCGCACATATCAATCAAGGTTTGATATCTGTCAGCTTTATATCTGAAGTCTCTATAGTGTCACTGCAAAAATATTTTAATTACTGGAATTTTTAAGAAGTCATATATCTGCTACATATACTTTTCAACCTTATTTTTCTTCTCAGTGCATGGAATTGCTTAAAATATGTATGTTTTCAGCCTTTAGTTTTTACTGGTACATATAATGGTGTTGATATTTTTGATTCAATGGATCAGAATTTCTCTTGGGAGCTTTAAGAATTTTTTCAATGGCTTCAATAGTTTGAAATTTCATAAAAATGTTTCCTGCTGAGGACATTTTCTTCTTTCACTTGCTTGACTTTCTATGGGTCCCTGTTTATTTCTGAAAAATTTGTCTCTATTATTTCTTCAAATATTTCCTCTTCACTATTATTTTCTTTACATTTTTTTACAAACCTAGTTATCAGTCTTTCTGTGTCTACTTAAAACAATATTTATTTGTTTGCTTTTTATATTTATTCATCCATTTATGCATCCTCTGCTAAGTACTTAAATTTGTTCTCTCAATCTCTATCAGTTTACCAGAGCTCCTGTAAAAAATAATACAGGCGGGGTGGCTTAAACAACAGAAATATATTTCTTATAGCTCAAGAGGTTAGAAGTTCCAGATCAATGTGTTCCAAGTTTTGTTTTTCTCAGGGACGTCTCTCCGTGGCTTGTAGATGACCACCTTCTCTAGGTATCCAACATGCACTTTTCCCTGTGTTCAACCTGGCGTCTGTGTTTCCAATTTTTCTCTTCTAATGACACCATTCAGATTCCTTTAGGGCCCACCCCAAACCCCGTATTTTAATTTTTTCAAGATTATTTAGTCTGAAAGAGAGAGAAAGAGAGAGAGAGAGAGAGAGAGAGAGAGAGAGAGAGCGTGCAGGGGAGGGGCAGAGAGAGGGAAAGAGAAAATCCAAAGCAGGCTCTGTGCTTCCAGGATGAAGCCCAGCGTGGGGCTTGAACTCATAAACTGAGATCATGACTTGAGCTGAAATTAACAGTTGGGCACTTAATCAAATGAGCCATCCAGGCGCCCCCTAAATGACTTATTTTAATTTAATCACATGTCTCATACATGATTTCATGAATAATAATAAAAAATTACTCATTTTTCTTTGATAAAACTCCAGCAAATACTCCTTAAGATCAAAGCAGCCCCTTTATTTTCTCCAGGAGAGTCAGTTTGGGGCAATGAAATGTCAACTACTATTCGGCATTGGAAAGGGGACATGCATCAGGGTTAATGTCTGAGGTTAGTCAATCAGCCAATGGTTTTCAGCAACACTTAGCCAGATCAAGATTTCTGAGTCACCTGTCCAGAATACAAGTTTTTGCTCATGTTGTTGATTTTGCAACCAGGGACAGGTGTTAGGTTCTCAGGGAGATGGATTTTATTTTTACCTTAATTTGTCCTCTAAGACCTTCCTACTGGGTTTGGCTCAAGGTTGAATCAACCCCTTCCTTGGCCAACAAAGCATACAAATTCCTTCAATGCTTCCTCACAGTTTTTGTTGTTTTCCAGGATCTTGGATGCTTCATTTTCAAGAGTTGATCTTATTTGAAGGAGACTAAAGACTGGAAACTTCACCATCTTTGCAGAAACTTGAAAATCTTAACCTCATGTTATTTTTATTGTTGTAATTATTACGTTAATCTAGAGTTTTTAATGTATTATGACACTTTCTTCCAACATATATTCCAACCTTCTGTGAGCAAATGAAATAATTCAGGCCTATTTTTTCCATATATCTATCATATTAGCTAGTACTTATAAAGTTATTTAATTAGTGAATTATTTATTGAATAAATACCCCTTGGGATATCATCTATTCATATTTACATGAAAACAAGTGCTATATTTCCATATTTTATTATGCATGTACTCTGACTGTAATCTGCTTTAGAAGGTGAGACATAATCTCTGATGACTGCTGTGGATTTGATAGACATTGTTAATGGAAGATTCTTATATTCTTTACATAAAATGTTATGTAACTATTTAAGTGTAAACTATTGCATATGTTTACATCCCCTACTGGACAGTGAGCCAATTACAGTCAGGAGCTATTTCTCATTCAACAAATGAAAAAATCAAAATCAAATATTTACTTGGTTTCTTAGATGCCACATATCTTTTTGATTGAGATGATTTCAACTCAGTTCTGTCTTCAATGCAAGAATGTTCTATGAGGACAGAGAACCATGAAAATAAAGTCTTATGAATAATAAATGTTGAAAAATAAAGATTACTTCATTGGAAATAACTTTAACTGGAGATAACAGGAAACCTGTCTAGGTAGGTCCTTGTTATAAAGATGTAACTGAATCTATGTTTAGCTGATCAATTAGCATTCAGAGAGAAAAACCTGTTTAACTAATTAGAAGCATATTAAACATGAATCAAAAGTTAAACTAGAATCAAAAGTTAAACCAGAAAAATGTAAAATTATAGATGGTAGTTCATAAAACCAGATTTAGTCATTATAGGAAGTAAATATTACATGGGTAAATGACATAAATACAAATTCAAGTTACAAAAAAGTCAACCATAAAAAAAGTTCAGTTTGAAAAAAGTGTGGTAGTAATAGAATGTGCCAGAGAGAAATACTTCAAAAGAAGATTCTTTAGTGAAATCTAATAGTATATCCGATTCATTTTTATGCTTCAAAAATATAACCACCAAAATTTGAAATAGTGATGGTGAGTTTAGAGATAAGAATTAAGATTTGTTGCAATGCAATACTACACATGGTGTATAATACATATTTAAGTAGATACCTATACCTAACAGCCAATTGTTTTTCATCTTTTCTTGACATTTCAGGTTTTGCTGCCTTTTCAAGGAGGTGATACATGTATGGACCAGAAAAGCACATCATGGCGTCCGACTCTGCCGTTACTCTACCTTTACTCTGAAAACTGCCACTGCTTTTGGCAGCTCATAAATGCGCTGCCTCATTTGAGGCAGAGCAGGGAGATGGGCATTCTGGGCACTCTTCACTGTTGAGAATAGAGAAGTCCACAAAGGTCCCTGCTTCCATAGAGCATAGCTTTTATTAAGGAAACAAAATAACTAAATAATAAAATGAATATATAAAATGTCTGGCAGCCAAAGGGTTTAGGAAGAAATATAATTCAGGGTGGGGGGAAAGGACAGGATGAAGAAATGTACTATTATTCAAGAGAGCATGGTCAGAGAAGGGCTCTCTGTTAATGTTGGACAGAGACAAATATAGTGATAGAGTGACACATTTTTGGTGGAAATGATTTCTGGAAGTGGTAGCAGTAAGAGGATATGTCAAAGCAAGGATGCTTTTGGTGTGTTGAGAACGGTTGTGCAAAATGATAAAGCAGAGAAGGTTTCATAACAAATTCACAGTAATGAGGTGTGTGTGTGTGTGTGTGTGTGTGTGTGTGTGTGTGTTTTGTGGGAAATCATGTAGAGACTTGTAAACCATCAAAAAACATTATAAGGAAAGCCTGTGTGATCATAAACAGAGAAGTTATGTTGTATAACATATTAAAACATACAAAAACAAACCAGAGAAAAAAACATTTTACAACCTGACTGCTAGAAGAATAGGCTGTAGGTATGGACGGTCAGATAGGAAGCCATAGAAATAGTTCAGGAATTGACTAGGGCAATAGGTAGAGGCAATAAATAATAGATTCTGGAAATATTTTAAAGAAAAAAAAAACAGGGTTAAATATGTTATGAAGGAAAATAAGACCAAAAGTCTAAACAACAAAACCTTCATATTGTCTAAGGACTGCATTACAGTAAGGAAGAAGTAAGTTACCAGCAACTGGGTAATCAACCAATTCCTATTTTTAAAAAAAAGTGTACAGACTTTTATTTACATGATTGCTTAAGAACACCCCTCTCTACTTTTTGATCTGTAGGAAAAGATTTGGGAGAAGAGGATTAAAGACACTAAAGGCAAGGGAAGATGAACCTTCTAGTAACAATTTCGCTAAGAATACACAGTATGCTGATAGCATCTATTTGACAGTGCTTCCTGTACTCTAGAAAAAAGTAAGAATCCATAAAAATCCACATCTTTCCCTAGTTACAAAAATAGGAATGAGCTTTTGGTAGTGATCTTCCATGATGGTGCTGCATAATCCCCAGCTCTGGGTACTCACGCCCTTGTGTGATCACCTCCCGTACTATTTCTGGGGTCAGGCTGCCTGCCTAACAGACCACCACAGTGTTGGTGTACTACTTCTGAGGCCAGGTGATAAGGGACATTATTGTGCTCGCTCTCTCTCAGATAACTCTCTCTAGGGGACGGACGCTGCCGTATTATGAGATCTCTCAAACAGCTTCTTGGGAAGGCCAATGAGAGAGAGACCCAGGCCTCTTGCAAGTAGCCAACGAAGAACTGTAACCTCCAGTCAACAGTGATGTGTGTGAATCGTCTTGTAGGCAATTTCTTCAGCTACAGCCAAGCCTTCAGACAGCTGCAGCCCTAGCTAACACCTTGGCCTTAACTTTGTAAGACCCTACGTAAGAGCCATCCAGCTAACCCACTCCTGAATTCTGACCCCTGGAAATGGCAATCATCAGTATTTATTTTCTAAGCTGCTAAAGTTTGGAATAATGTTTTTCTTTTTGGCAGCAATGATTCAGTAAGGCAGATTTTAGGACTGTGAGTGCCATGCTGCTGTAACAAAAATTTAACATGAAAGGCTGACTTTGGAGCCAGAGAGTGAGTGGCAGCTCGAAGTACTTTGAATAGGCATTGATGAAAGCTGAGAGATTTTTAACGAATACTTTATAACAGAATGGTGGTATTTAAGGATGCTTTTTAAGGGAAAATAATGGCTTAAATAGCAAACAGATGATAGATAGATAGATAGATAGATAGATAGATAGATAGATAGATAGATAGATAGACAGATACACAGAGAGATAAAATGTCCTCTTGGGAATCAAGGCATCTGATTGAAGAGAAAGCCAGAAAGAAATAATTGAATGTCTTACCTGCCAATCATACAGTTAGCGGTTAAAGCTAAATATGTCTCCTTCATCTGTCCAGGGGAAATTTCGGGTCTTTCTTATAATGCTTGTGCAATTCCACACAATTGCTCAGATGTTGAGGCAAGAGTGAGTGTGCCCTTGGCTCCTGATTTGTACTCCAGCATCAGGCAGACTGTCCATTGGCTCTACTTTTATGTCATTTCTCTCTGGTAGTTGTTATGGAAATGAGGTCAAGCATGTGGAAGAGTGGGGTGTGCGCTCTCTTGCCTGGGTGCTTTAAGGCAAAATATGCTGGAATTTTTGAAAAAAAGAGGAAAGAAATATTTTCTCCCTACATAGTTTAGATCTATATGTTTAAAGAATGCAAATAGTAAATGAGCTCTTGAAATCAGCTACATTGTACAAAGGAGCAAGTAAGAAATTGTTGATAATTTAGAGGCAGCTTAAATAAAGGGAGAAATCTTTATTTGTATTGAAGCCATATTTCTTTTCTCCCATATTATGAACATCCACTCTGAGTGTTTTCACTCCACCATGAGAAGGGCAACATGTTTTCCCCTCTCGATCTGAGTGTTCTGTATCTGTGTACCATCTGCCGTGTCTGAAATCATTTCTGGATAAATACATACTTTGTTGTGGTGATGAGTGGTGTGTTCCCCACTTTGTTTTGGCAGTACAGTTGTTTTCTACTTGGATTTGATGATTTAAATGAGAATTCTGTTTCCAATATCGTGATACTGCTTACAAACATCAATCTGCTTCAGCTACCCATGGTTCAGGGAAACTGCAATAAAATAATAAGTAGAATAAGTATCCTAAACTTATTATTTTTTATGTGGGCACAAAAGGCCAAAAGCCAAGGGCAATAAAAGGAAAGATGATTAAATTCATTACTAGGTTTCACCTCCTTCTTTCTACTTCTCATAAATACTTTCACATTACCAAGACCTTTGCTCAAAATAATTAACAAATAATTTCTTTCCTACTGACTAAAACAGATGTGTTTTTTTTCTTGATCCTTGAAGAAGAATCACTGTTTCTTTAGTAATACAGCTTTGTGCTCAGAAATACTCCTTGACAATGCAATTTGATATGAACCATTGAGTTAAGAAATCTTAGTACTCAGCAGATTGAAGTGCTGATAAACATGTGTCCTTGAATTCTCTAGTAAACATTGCCCTGATGACAATACAGATGTGCTTGTTTTTCCACAACTTGATGTGGGCTATTTTGATTATATGTGTTTCAACATGTTAAAAGGCATTTAAATAAATATTGATCACTTAAAAGGAAAATTTCCCCCCAATGGTGTAAAGTAAATATGTTGTCCCTTTTTGATTAGCTAATAAAGGTAGAACATAAGAGAAAAGAGGATAGTATTATTCTAGTAAATTTCTTAAATCTTGGAATTCAATTTCTTTTATTCAAAATACACGTTCTTTGGAACATATTACCTTTAGTTAACTTTTTATTATATATTTGTCATACATTTGCATTTGTAAAAAATTTTTGCTACATATATTAAAGGCTTTATTTAAATATATGTGTGGAACTTGCAGAAAACTCTAGGGTATTTTCAACCTTTTTGAGTTTCTAGGAAAGAATAGGAGGGTTTTTTTCATATCCTTATGACTCAGTGGGTTCAAGCATATTCTACTGAGGTTCAGATAGAGAAATAAAGAAAATGGGAAATATTTGTAGTAAAACTGTAGATGCGTAGACTTTTAAAAAAGTAAATTAAATTGGAGAGGTACAGCGAAAGTGAGTTTCAGTCTCTTTATTTTAGCTATTTGCATGCAAAAGTAATAGAGCATTAACAAACTATTGTGCAATCTGGTGTAACTGTGATACCAATGTAATCCTCATATGCCGTGGATGTATTTGTACACAAAATAACTATGATACTGGCATAACAAAGAAATAAAATTTAAAGCTGGATTTTACGTGATAAGGAAGAGAAATCAGAGAAATTATGGAACTCAGGTAGCATTTTTACTATGTTGTCTTCTTTCAGGACCTACCAGCTGTCATGCTCACACAAATAGATTAGTTGAAAAATACATTAACATGTACAAATTATGTCTTTACAGTGAAATTAATGGCCAGATCATTCAGCATAAAAGATAATTTTGCAAAGGAAATACTGCATCATTAAAGGTAGCATTTATGCAACCCAAATGTGCAGAGTAATATGACAGCAGCTTTCTCAAAATGGTGTTATATCCTACTAAAGTGCCTATCATTTAAAATGAAGAGCAATAACACAACTCCATCCTTTTAAGGAGGCAAAAAAGGGTGCTGATAAACTCATTCATCTTGTTGTAAAGAATAAGATTTTAATGGTCTTTAAGAACTTAGAACACATTTTTGTTTCATTGTATTATATGATATAAAAAATTATGCCCCAAAGGAAAGCAACGGCTTGGTGGTATACTAAAATTGTTTATTTTTAAGACAAACTGGCATAATTATATGCAGATATTTTAATTTATGATATTAAAGTATTTTGCTACTTTTACAACATTGTGAAGTCCCACTAAGTTCAAAGAACTAGACTAGAGCCCAGTATTGTATCCTACAACTAACTGAATCTGCCCTAGTTAACCTCCTCCAAGTCAATGCTTGCAGCAGAGAGCCATATTAGCATGAAATATAAAACTTTTATAGCCAGTTTGTGAAGAATCTTGGAAAAGAAATGAGGCTAATCTTCTGCTTCATGTCAGTGCTAAAGATGATGAGTCAAATTTCTGATTACAATGAGCCTCTTCTTAGGGCCAAGTAATTTTTCCATTAGTTTCAGAAAGCTGGAACCCATTCTTATTAGTCTTGCCTGTTATAAGTCTGTTATAAGGAGCATGAAATAGTGATTTTATACACCTATGCTCTCTTTTGTATTGGAGAGGATGATGGAATTTAAATTTAGCATGAATTTTGACTCGGAGAAAGGAGGCAGTTTCCAACAATAAATAGATGAATTATAGGAGACATATTGAATTATAGATTCAAAGGAAATAAAACTTTACAATATAAAGATTGACTGTGATGTGCTGTTTGTCTATAAGTGTTCTAGGTTATGTTTGACATTCACACCTAATGTGATTAAACAGCAATGCATGCACTGGACATACATTTTTTGGGAATGTATACCAAGTGGTATAAATACTTTGGGTATAGAAGAATGACTTAAGGAAATTTGATGTTTCCATAAGGGAGGTGACTGTGTGGTCTTATAAAGGAACATTGTCCATCTGAAAAGTTGCATTGCTAATGGACTATGGCAAACAGGCTTCTTGATACATTCTGAGGAAAGTACTGTGGGCCTTATTTCTCTTATCTCTAGCTGTATAGGATGCATTTCCTAAGGTTTACAAAACAACATGTATGCATTGGCAGTGTACATTAGACCTAGAAATAAGTAAAGAAAAAAATTTTAATGAGTGAAAAAAGGCAGAGGTTCACGTGCAGGCAGCAATGTACATTTTGAAGGAATACCCTCATGATAAAAGCATGTGGTAAAATTGAATCTGAACAGTTTAGTGACTAATTGGAGTAATAATTTAAAAACTGTTATTTAAAGGTTTTGAACAGTGTGTCATCCATATGAATTGCTGAATAAAAACACTAAAATTCCCTAATACCCAAGAGCAGTTTCAAATGATTATAACAATGCAAACTGAAGGCACCTTGCTAGGGACACGTGGATGATTCAGTTGTTTAAGGCTCTGACTTCGCCTCAGGTCATGATTTTGTGATCCATGAGTCTGAGTCCCCCATTGGGCTTCACACTGACAGCTCAGAGCCAAGAGCCTACTTTGGATTCTCTCTCTCTCTGTCTCTCTCTCTCTCTCTCTGTCCCTCCCCTGCTCACATTCTATCTCTCTCTCTCTCTCAAAAATAAACACTAAAAAAAAGTTGAAGGCACATTGCTGGTGAATCAGTGGCTGGAGAGATGGTTTAATATCATTCTCATGGTGACTGACATAATCCATATATAAGGTGTATCTGGAAAATAGGTATAATTTATAATTTGCAAGCAATTCTTACCTTCCTTTCTCTCATCTTTCACCCCTTAGAAAGTTTACAATAGTTGACAGTAGACAGTTTTAAGTTATAGTCTTTGGAAATATATATATTACAGAAAAATTTGTGTTGAGAATAAAGGGTATGTATCTATAGTAACCTAAATATGAAAAATACTAGTGGTAAATGAAGCTGATATAATGTCACTTAAATGAACAATTTTTTAATAATATTAGCGACCTGGGGACTCCCCTGGCTGGTTGACTAGAGGTCCCAGCACCATTAAATAGCTTCTACAAATAATTAGTAGTGCAAAGGATTTCACTGTTGTTGCTGTTTAATTTATTAGTTATCCCATCAGGTAATTATATGCCCCAAATGATGGAGAGATTTAAGGCGTGAATAAAATGATTCAAGATTTTATACTTTATTACATTTTATATAACAGTATACCTTATTATTACATAGTTATACCTTGTATTAAATGTATTTAGTGTTATGAACGTTTTATATTTCGAATTAACTATTTACTGATTAAGTGTTTAAGAATTTTATATCATTGCTATATTTTAGTAAGATATATCTATTACACTTACTATATTTTTTGTAAACGATCTCATTATTTTATATTTTAATATAACTCCAACTTCACAGGTTTGCAGGATTAGTACAAGAATATTCTAGAGACCTTTTACCTAAACAAACCAATTGTTTGCATTTTATCCCAGTTGCTTTCTCTTATTCAGTTTCTTTATGTTTCTCTATTTATCCATTTGAATGTGTGCGTATTTGTGTGAAACATTTTTTCTTGAAACATGTGAAATTAAGTTGGAGCTATCATGCGGCTTTACCCCTAAATGCTTTCACATGCGCTTACACATTATAGTTATTAAAATGAGGAAATATAAAATACTATTAACTGGTTTGTACTCCATATTGTAAGTTCAACAATTTGTCAAAAAAGTAGTTTACCGTTATTTTTCCTCAGCCAAAAACCAAGCATGTTTAGTTGTGAAGTCTCCTTAGTCTCCATAAATTTTGAATGAAATATATTTTAAAATATGTAAAAATTACTAAGTGGATATCACTTAAATCTTTTTGCATGTTATGGTAACTTCTCTTATACAAAGTTTTATTTTATTTTTTAAAAATTTTAATTTTTTTTGAGAGAGAAAAAGAGAGCAAGCCAGGGAGAGACAAAAAGAAAGGGAGAAAGGGAATCCCAGCAGGCTCCACCCTGTCAGTGCAGAGCCCAACGAGGGGCTTGAACTCAGGAACTGTGAGGTCATGACCTGAGCTGAAACCAAGAGTCAGACACCTAACAAACTGAACCACCTAGGTGCCCCTCTTACACAAAATTTTATAAGAGAATTACTTTTGTCAAGCATGTTGACAAAACAAAAAAGCCTTTCAAAATAATCTGTGAACTTATATTTTAATAACAAAACCTGGTGAGTGCTGGGGAGGAATCAGAAATAGCTGACTCAACACTGTTATCTTTGGTAGATTCAGATTCCTCTACTAATTATTGCATACTACGAGTGTTAGATGCTAGACCAAGTGATCTCAGACACTTTGCCTCGTTCATTTGGATCTACAACCATTTCCATCATATACTAATATTCTCAATAAATATGAGCACACTGACATACCATGAGGATCCCAAATACTTACTTCCAATGTACATAGTATTGTTGAGACTGGAATTTGAATCCAGAGCTCTAAACAAATTGGTACAACATATAACAGAAAATAACAAGAGTTGGAAATAAATGCAGATTAAGTTCCAGGAATGAAGGATAACACTAATCTTGAACATGAGAAATGAGTGAGAGTTTAGACTTCGAATTTAGATGTGCATTAAGCATCTATAAATGCAAATGCTTATCCAAAGCAATAGTCCTGAATGTGATACATCCTATCCCTAAGTTACACCTGTGCTGACTTGAATGATCACATATCTGTGTCTCATCAGGTTCATTATTCTGGACTGAGAATGACGTGTAATGTCTACTTTTGGAAAAATCAGGTTTGTGTTGGTTGGGCTGCTAGTTTACAAGTGTGGCGTAGTTTTATTTTTTCGCTAAGTACGCAGAGTATATTCGTTTTCTATACTGCAAACACAAACTATCACAAACTTAGTGGTTTCAAACAGCACTCACTTACTAGCTCACAGTTCTGTAGACCTAAATTAAGTGGGAGTTGAGAGGCGGTGTTCTCAACTGAGTTCCAAATTCAGAGAATCCCAAAGTCGACATCAAGGTCTTGTCCAGCCTAAACAATTATCAAGAAGTTCTGGAAAAGAATCTGCTTCCTGCCTCATTCAAGTTGAGGGCAGACTCCTGTTCTGTGCAGCTGTAGGTCTGTGGTCACACCTTCCCTGCTGGCTGTCAGCCAGACATTATTTCCACAACTGGAGGCCCCCTGTGTCCATTCTTACATGGCCCACACCAGATTTAAAGCCAGCAACTGTGTATTTAGTCTTTCTAACCTTTTAAATCCCTCCTGATTCCCCTCCTGCTAGGGGCTGGAGAAAATGCTCTGCTTTTAAAAAGCTTTTGATTACATTGGGCCAGGGTGATTACTCCAATCTTAAAGTCAACTGATGATAAACTTAATTACATTTGGCAAGCCCCTGTGGTCACATTAAGCAACATTTTCATGAGCATGATATTCCTTGTATCAACATTCACCAGTATTATATTGAAAAATTTTGGTTGTGCGTGCAAGGGTACTTTTTGATTTCTGTCTCCCTCCTGGGAGATGTTAAAATACGTCCTAGACATATTTCACATTAGCCTTTTCAGGATAGCACTGCCACTGTCAGAACAAATCTGCCTATTTGGGGTGACTATCTTTGGAAATCAAATATTTAAGGGCTTTTCTTTTTTACTAAGGATTCTACTTGACTTCATGGTATTATTTGATACAGTATTGATAAACTGTACCTTATACACTTTTATTTAATTTTCACAAAACAATTTTTTTCTAATTTAATTATATCTACTTGGTCACATATTTGTCCAACATTTTATTGTTGTTGTTTATGTGAAATTTTATTCTGTTTTAGTTTTCCTTCACCAGCCATGAAAAGTCCACTGAGCCTCTGGAATATAATCTTGTTCATAGTCAGTTTTTTTCTGTTGGGTATTTACTCTCATGGATTCCGTTATCATACCTCAAGATTTACTTCTAATACTGATTTCTATCTTGCTATGTAGTTTTCTGCTTATATTTGATAGATCCTGCTAAATTCTTCCCCCTCAAATGCCCGAATCCTTTTGTTTATCCCTAGTATGTGTCAGTTAGAAAAAGCACAATATATCTAGGAACCTAAACAGGACATTTCAAATGGATTTTTTTGCCTTTCCTTTTTCTCCGTTCTAACAAAAAAGATCTGCTGAATATATACCTTTTTGTTAGTACTATAAATTATATCATGAATTTATTACCTGTACACTTAAATTGCTCAGGGAAAGTTATCTAATTTTTACGCTCCACTCTAAGTTACCTCTAAGTGTTAATGGGAACGTCATTATATCTGTAGATTATAAATAAATGAGCACCTAAAATATGATATTCTTCTAATGCAACCAAAAGTAGACTGTTAGTATTGAAGAAAATGGACAAAGAAAATGAGCAATCTTTTTGTCCTTACTCACCACATCGAATAACATTTTTTAAAATTTTTTAAATATTTATTCATTTTTGAGAAACCAAGTACGAGCAGAGGAAGGGCAGAGAGAGAGGGAGACAGAGAATCTGAAGCAGGCTCCAGGCTTTCAGCTGTCAGTACAGAGCCTGATGAGAGGCTTGAATCCATGACTGACCTACCCAGGTGCTACCACATTGAATAAACTTTCATAAAAAGTTTAAAATAGATCAAAGAGTAATTCTTTTTAAATTGCAAAATAGCTGTGTTGAATGGCTTGAGGGTTGTCACAAACTTCTTATGATGCATTTCTGAAAAAGTAATGTGCTTCAACCTTTATTACATTCCAAACTGTATTGGAGGTGAAAAGGGAGATTCTGGGCTTGTATAAAGCTAAATTCTTGGAAGTGCATGTTGGGACTTCTGGTAACCAATAGCTCTCAGATGAATTTCTCTCCGGAAAGTTCCCTTTGCTGAAGAGTGCTTCCTTGCCCAACTTCTTGCTCATTTCTAGGCAACTGCCCATATCCGGTGATTACAGGATGAGCAGTTATAGAGGCTTAGGATATGCCTCAAGGCGGGATAATTCTGAAGGACCATTCATACTCTAGAGTCCTTGGATCAACTGTAGCCTTGGCTCAAAATATATCTCTGCTCTCAGTCTAACAACCATCCCCCTGGCCAAGCCTCCTTCTTTCATTATTTCATAGGTGTTATGAATCTTTTGCTACTATTTTAGCTCTGCCTTAAATATTTTAATAATTTTTGAATAATAGACTAGGGCTTCTCTCTATCTCAAGATACCTGCCAGAAAGAAAATCTCTTTCAAATGCAATCTGCCAACTTAGTTGTTTTCATTCAATTACCATAATCCTCAGAAAGAATGCTTCCAAATTATTTTCAACCAGACTACATAATTTATGGTTTTATTTAAAAAATGTTTTGACATAAACCATGTCTCAGTTATGCATCATTTAAAATAATGGTAACCTAGACCATGCTCTATGTCTCTAAGATTTTAATGTGTGATTTTTCTCAAAAGAATGAATTTCCTAATGCAAGCTATTTAACAGAATTACCATCTCTGCCTGCCCTAAGGTGTAACATCTAGAGGAAGACAGTGTCTACTGGGGAAATTTCCACACGCATTTCAGTTGAAAAGAGAAGACTTCCTAACCTCTTGTCCTTTACACTTGGGGAAATGGCGTGCCACTCAGCACTGCTGGTTAGATATGGCTGGCTGATTCTGACCTCCTGGACTGCAGCCAGCAGTGACCAGTCTGTGATCTGCAGCCAAGAGATTTGAAGTTCAGGCATCCTCTCCTGCACTGCCATTTCCACCCTAATTATCTCAAGCCCCCATAATCCAATCCTAATTAGCTCAAAGTTTTTGTTTTCTTTTCTTTTTTTCTGCCAGTATAACTTGGGCTGCATTTCCTCTATCAAAGTTGCAGAATCTTATTTGTTACTAATAGCTACATAGATGATTTGATTGGCAACATTCATGGATTCAGTAAGGATATTGTCAACATTGTGAGTTTTTTAATGAAAGAACAATCTGAAAATGTTCCAGTTATGAAAAATAATATTGTAAGCCACAGTTAGCAACAATTTGGGGGACTTTTATATTTAGTTATTAAATATAACTAAGGGGTGCATAACTATCTCCAATTTTATCAGATTTAGAGTAATTTTTAGTAATATCTTTTGACTACAACAACCCCGTAAGAATTGGCTGAGGGAATTATTTTAAGTGAGAAAACTTGAACTAAATGCTCTAATTTTTTTTTCTTTTTTTACCTTTTTTTTTTTTTTCCTTCAGGAGATAGACACTTCAAAGGGTTAGACAGCTGGACAAGCCTGGTATACTGAGACATTGGGTGCCTATTTAAACTCATACTCCCTAGAGTTTCTTAAAGTATATTCACAATATTTCCCCCTTAAATCCTGAAAGAAATGTGTGTGCCACTTTTCCATAAGTCAGACTTTTCCATTTTTTTTTTTTTTGGTAATGGTAGTGAAAATAAGCCACGTTGTGCGTACTTGTTCCCGCTGTCCTGTGACAAATATCATCACTAAGCTGCATTATGATGTAGAATAAAGGTAACAATCACATGTGTATTATACCTCTTATTTTGGAGTAATTAATGATACAGACTATCACACTATGATGCCTAAATGTATTACTTTAATCTAAATACATTCATATTCATGCCCTTTATGTCACACTGGCAGGGAAAATACTCAATTTTTATCGCCTGTGTAATTGTTTAGAATAGGGTGATATTTTGGTTAAGTGTTGTTTTCTAGATGAAAACTTGCATTGTCTATATATGAGAATTTTCTAGGAAACAGACCTGCAGATTGCAGTGTACATGTAATAATTTTGTTGAGGGATATTGTAAAGATTAATTACAAAGTCAGGAAGGAATTAGGGTTGAGCTAAAGGAGGATTTGGAGTGTGATGTGGTCTCAAATCGAGGTGTTGGCCAATCCCATGGGTAGATCTGCTGAGTTGGCCCCTTCGGAACATTCCTCCTTTGAGGTGGGGATCTGGCATTTCTACCATCACACCAGCCAGTCACTGAGTGTACCAGGGAAGGAATGTTTCCATGTGTAAGACATCTTTCCTTGACCCATAACAGTTCGTAGTGTGGAACTCAGTAGAAAGATGTCACCAACCCAAACACTCAGTGGTTAGATGAATGAGACCTTTAGAAATGGTAGGCAAATTTTGGTAGCACAACAGCCCACAGTCATTGCTGTCCATCCTTTGCTCTCTTTCAGTTACACTTACTTTATATAATAAATTGTGACAACTCTTTCTGTAGGATTTTTAGGGGCCACATTTCCTGAGCTACAACAGGAAGTTTAGTGGAAGAAGATTTAGCCCCACCTCTGAAGGTGGTCTTGAAGATGTACCTGAAATCCATTGCCTCCTCTTTTTTAAAGAACTATTTTAGATTCTCTTCACTTTCAACCAGCATCTCCACTGCCTTACGGACTTACTGATATTTTGACCCAGAAGCTCCTTAGTGGGATCCAAACTTCTGGACAACATGGCCCTCTCAGCCTCCTGACCCATGTATTTCATATCTACATTTGGTAAGAAAAATCAAGAGAGGGGCACCTGGGTGGCTCTGTTGGTTAAGCAGCTGACTTTGGCTCAAGTCATGGTTTCATGGTTCAGGAGTTCGAGCCCTGCATCAGGCTCTGGGCTGACAGCCTGCTTCCGACTCTGTGTCTCCCTTTCTTTCTGCCCCTCCCCCACTTGTGCTCTGCCTTTCTCTTACAAAATAAACATTAAAAAAATTTTTTTTAAAGTGAAGAAAATACCAAGGGAAACAACAGAGGATCACATGGCTTCCAGGCATGTTGTCTTCCATCATTACATAAAAGCATTCCAAACTCCTACTAATGATCAAGATCAATGACTCCTGCAGAGATAGTAACACATTTACTTGATTTTAGCTTAATATTTAAAAAGACTCCTGCTTCATACCCTGGGGAGAAGCTTTTCCCTCAGGAAAGAGATCTCTAAAGTTAAAAAAGAGAAATAAGTAAAAATTCCCTAATTGGTCATTAGAAGTAAGAATAAGTTTCAATTTTGCTTTTAGCCTTCAGTTCTTAAATCCATATATCCCACTTCTGGGGATCATAGTACCACAGAAAAGTTGTTGATTTAGGGAATAATTACATAGTGGAAGATAACACTCTGACCCTAGCAGAACTTCAGAATGGCACATTAGTAGAACCTTCCATAAGCTGTTACATTTAGCTTCCATAAACTGTTTTATAAGCTACTCTGTTTTGTCAGCAGGTGCTGGATGGTATGTACATGAGTATAGGTGTGTGTGTGTGTGTGTGTGTGTGTGTGTGTGTGTGTGTGTGTGTGTGGTAAGACCAGTTGATTCAATAGTAAAGCAAATGCTGACACACTGCTTTGCTCTAAAATGGGTTCTGAGGCAAAGTCACATCAGTTTACAAGTCCTTGAGCAATAGTGCTGACTGAAGCTCTCAGGCAGGGACTGTACTCTGGAATGAGCTTGGTTTTCCTCAAGAAGACTTGTTTCTTCCTCTAGGATGGGGGTCGCCATTGTAATTAACTTGCCCAGAGGACAGATGGCCTCCATACAGGATGTCATGTCAGAGGTTCAGTGTTGGGCTTCTGTACTTGCAGTAGTAGCTAGGTCTGCCTTAATTAGTTGGAGATGATGTCATTGGGCCTTCTTGGAATCCACTCTGTCATCTTATCTACTCCATTTATGCAGTTTTAATTCCAGCTGTACAGTAGTCAATGACAGAGGCCGTCCTATGTCAAATGTCTGATGTTTGTTTGAAATCATTCCATCTCCTTTGTTATTCAGTGCATTGTCAATGGTGCATGTTTTTTGTTGGGTATTATCATTCATATATTACAAAGATCATATAGTATATCCATTACCATAGTTTTATTGATGTATATGTTTCTAGACATCCTTGTCCTTGATCTCATTATTTTTTTTTCTTTTTGCAGAGGTGGGGAACAGACTCCTGACAAAGTTTCACTGGTATTCTTCTTCCCATATAAAGTGAGTGGCCAAAACTTTGCTTATTTGGGAGAATTTTTTTTCTCTTTTAACTATCAGGGCTCCCCCTGAGTGGAGTTCTAATATGGGAGCAGAAGACTTTCATTGGCTTGCAACCAAATACTGAGTCTCACGTATCCAATGTCTGAGAAAGACAGAAGTCACCAAAACTAATTCAAGAAAAAAATAGAAAATATGAACAGACTTACATCAAGGAGAGAAAGTTAGCTTGAAATTAAAAATTGTCCCAAACATAAGTGTTCCCTTTCTTCCCAAAGAAAACAACAACAACAACAACAACAACAACAACAACAACACCCCATAAAACCAGTTCGGAGAGCTTCAGTAGTGATTTTTATCAAACAGTGGCCAACCAGTCCTGGAAGCTTAGGTTCATGATGAAAGACATAAATCTTCTCTAAAACTGAAGAACATCAAAGAAATCTAAAGCTATATGTAAAATCCTCTACAGTTTTGATAGTAACAATCCTAAATCTGCTTCTGAAAATATTCTGAAGGAGTCGTTTTGTTAGATTGTACCCAGCTTCAGATTATGGTGTTGTTTCAAGGACATGGTTTCTAAGTCCAAAAGTGGAAGACAATTTATGTCTTTAATTTTATTATTATTAAAAAAGAAAATAAAGCCTTTGAATTTGTGGCTCTGTGTGGACAAAAATAGACAAATGTCATTTTCTTCTCTATCAAACTGAGGTAAAACGGAATCCTTTATTATTATTATTATTTAAATTATAGTGATCAAGAGCAGTCAACAAACTGAGAGATGTGAAGAAATGTATTTTTCTACATTTCAATATTAAAGTCTAAAACATAACTTCTGCCTTTTGAATATTGAACTTGCAATAATTCATTATTTTCACTAAAATTTTAGGCTTACATTTCTATACCAAGCAAAGAAGTTACTAAACTAAATACACTTTTACGTTGTGGGGTTTTTTTTTCCACTAAAAATTTGGTTTATAAAAGAGTTTCTGGGTAGAGGCCACTAAATTAGGCATGTGCAGACAAAAGTTGGTGTATACCAATATCATGAGGAGTTTTCTTCTACTTCTTTCCTTACATTACGCTCTGGCACATTGAACAATTAGTCACTCATAGTAGAGTCTTATATCAAGAAAGAAAATTTGCAGAGATCCCTAGATGATGATGAAGCGTCAGTAATACATTGAGCTATATTCCAGATTAAATATAAATTCCCTCTCATTGTTAAAATTCTCAGAGAGATGTCTAAATTAATGTGAAATTTCTTTCCATTTTTGGAAAAATTCTAAATAAATTGAAATATACAATTTTGCATCTTCAAGTTTGTATTCTTCCTGGACTCAGCAGATTAACCTCAGTTGCTTTTTCTACAAAGGAAGGAGTGATTCTAGGTTTATTCTCTGATGTCTACAGCTTTGACACTCAAAATTCCTTTAGGAACTCAGAAACTAAATAGAGTTGGATGTAATTGCTGAAGATGTTATAAAGCAAGTCTTCTCATGTGTCAGTTTCTAAAGTTCCAAATATTAAAATAAATAGAACTATGAATAGCATCTCATTTTGAAAGATTTCAAGACATAGTTGATAATATAGCATGTACCATTTCTCTTTGCTGTTACCAGTTATATATATTTTACATGTATGTGCACATGTATATATGTTGTGTGTGCGTCTTTAGCTCTGGGTAGTGTTCCAAAAGGAGGTAATGGGAGCTCTCCCAGACAAAAGCTTTTAACTGAGGGTGAGAGGGGAATAGGTCAGAATAAGGAGGTTATTAATAACATCAGTGAATAATGGCAAAGTTGGTAGCTCCAAGAGCCTCTCCCTCCACAGAAATGTCTCCTCACTTCCATGCCTCCCCCAGCCAAAAAATGAATAAAAATTAACAGATTCCAAATGTCAGAACTCTGGAAAGTACTCAAAGGTTTACAGCAACCAAGAAAGCACTGAATCAGATCAGTTGACTTAAAAATCTTAGGCAAGCTTTGCACCATGTTTTCTTACCTTTGTTCCTATCTCACTCCCAGGTTGGCAGTGGTATCAAAGACAGCAGCCAGCCCTCCCTATGTGGGACCAAGGTCTCTCTCTGGTCCAGAAGGAGCAGTGTAGACCTTGGTCTCTAAGAACTGATCTGTCTGTTTTCACCAGTTTGGGGAGCTGCCTGAAGGATTGAAGCAAGAAGCTTGCATTTCTTTTACCTAACTTGGAAGTCTCTCAGGATAGAAAAGTAGCTTTCTATGCACAAAGCATTCTTCAAAAACAGTGAAAAGCTAAAGAATAATCCACGGCTGCCTGAGGCAAAGGTTACAATTGAGGCAAACAATAAATATGCTGGAAGCCTAGAAGGCAAAGCTGTGAAGAGAGATTCTTTGGAGAATCCGGGCGATGTAAAGTACCCCTGTATACTGGGAACTTAGAAATCCTTGAAAAACCCAGGAAAAGATGCATGCTAAAAAGAAAAAAAAAAAAAAACACAAAACCCTGAGAAGACACTACATTTTTCATCTGTGGCTGATCTTTATGCTGAATACAAGCAGGAAATAAAGGTTGAGGCAAATCTGTAAATAGTCTGGCTAAGCATTGAAAACGTGTTCCAACAGAGAGCTAACCTGCAAGATGTGAGAGTTTTTATTTTTTTATTTTTATTTGTTATTTTTTGTTTCAGATATTCAAGGAAATCTCTATCCACAAGTGTAGGCAGTTAGCTAGATATGATCAGGGAACAAGTGCTTTCTGGCTGATACAAGGGTTGAGGCCAAGTTCAAAATAGCCTGGACAGACCCCAGGGAATATGCACCATGACCTATGACCACTGCACTACAGTAACCTATAGCTTCATCATAATACATTTACATTGTTGGATTTGAAGAGCCAAACTAATGCCATGACAGGCTTAAAATAAAACTAGAAACTAGAAGGCCTAAATTTCAGCTTCCCTGAAACAATCAGGCAATTACACCTTGCTCCAGACTAGAAGAACCGCCCCTAATCCAGCCAATCAGTCAGGACCAAGAGGATGCTTAACATTCCTGAGGACTATAGATAACTGCTGAATGTTAGTTAGCCAATAGCTTACTACTTGCCCAGGCCCCATGTGGGGGTCCTTAGCCCACCCCGTAATTGGTTATGTCCAAAGAAACACCAAATGTCATGATTGGGTCCTGCCAAATGTAACAGACGCCCTAGAGATTCTGAGTGGTTAAGACTGTTACTAGGGCTGCTGTGTGATTACAATTGGATTTCTGTGCCTATGTCACAATTCCTTATAACTCCCCCTTTCCAAACTCCATAAAAACCCTGCTCAGCTATTGTTTGGGGCTCTCAGCATGGATCCACTGCACTGGTGAGGTCTGAGAGACCGAGCTTAAGCCCGAAAAATGCCCCTTGCTTTTGCATATGTGTCTCGGACTCCCTGGTGGTCTTGGTTTTTGGGGACCCCATAATCTGGGCATAACATTTTAACCCTCCACCTCCACCCCACAGAGAATGGCTGTCAGGAGAGTTCCCATAAGGACCATGTAAGGCTAAAAACTTCCCCCTCCCAAACTAAGAGAGGGGTCCCTTAGATGATCGGCTGCAACCTTAGTCAGACACTTCCATAGTGATGACTCATAACCCATCCAAACATAAAAAGAAAAGACAAAACTGTCATCCTCCATAACCCTGGGAAACTGCCACCTCTGGGCAGGCTGGCTCTCCCATCTTGAGATGGTAATTTCACTTAAACTTCTATTAAACCCCTGCTTGCCTCAGAGTTTGGCTCTGAATACTTTCTTGGCTGAACTCAAGAACTGAGACTGGACATCGGACTCAATATTAACAATAATAGTCGGTCACAATTTAAAGAAACAGATTTCAGAGACCAGATAAGGAAAAACACCAGATTCCGTACAATTTATGAAAGTCACTAAACGATATCAAACAATTATTTCCCAGAGTAAGCAAGCAAGTAAAACACCAAACCAATCCAAAACACTGAGGAGAGGGAAGGCAGATTTCCAGAGTTAGCATGTTGTGGTATTCAAATGTATAGTTTTTCAACAACAGCAAAAATAAAACATATGGAAAAAAAAAAAAAAGCAATGCCCATTCACATGAGAAATGAACAGACCTGTCTCTGAGAAGACATAGACCATAAACATACTAAATAAACTCTTTAAATCAAATGTTTCCTCCAAAAATTTAAATAGAAATATTGATTCCTCTAAAAGTTAAAGGATTATCATGTGACCTAGCCACTCCATTCCTAGATAAGAGCACAGAAGAAATGAAAACTAGTATTCAAACAAATACCTGTACACAGATGTTCATACCAGCACAATTTACACTGGTCAAAATGCCAACAACCCAAATGTCCATCATCAGAAGAACAGAGAAAAAAACTGGGATTTAGCATCAAATAAAATGAAGTTCTAATACTTGCTACATCCTCGATAAACCTTAAAAACAAAAGCTAGATGAGAAAGCCAGGCACAAAAGGTCACTTATTGTGTGATTAACATTTAAATGAAATGTCCTGAAAAAGTAAATCCATAAAGACAAAAAGTAGATTGGTAGTTGCTAGGTGCACACTGGAAGGAGAAAGGGGGGTTGACTTGTTAAAGAATAGGAGGTGTTCTTTTGGGATGATAAAAATATTTTGGGACTTGATAGAGGTGGTAGTTGCATGATATTCTAAATATACTAACTACCACTGAAGTGTAGTCTTCAAAATGGTTAATTTTGTTATGTGAAGTTTACCCCCAAAGTATTTAAGAAAAATAATCGGGAGATCTTTGCTACCAAGTAGGATCCTGTAGGAGGGTAGAGTCTGATGCTTTACTGCAGGAAATAGAAATATATATACATATATATGTATATGTGTGTGTGTGTATATATATATATATACACACACACACATATATATACACACACATACACATATACACACATATATATATATATATATATATATATACACAAGCGGAATGTTTTGGGGACTTACCAGAGATCTGCAGAAGTCATGAAGACCAGCTAGACTAAAACTACAGAGAAGAATGTTTCTGGATAGAGTGGACTGTTGTTAGCTAGCTTTTGCTCCAAGTAGGACACTGGTCAAAGCTGGGAGAAAGCTGAATAAGGCTTAGGCAAGGCAGAGGTCCACTGCCAGGGACAAGAGAAATTGACAAACTTCTAAGTGTAGAGCAGGATTGAAGGAAAACTCAACGGCTTTCACACATGCAGTGAGTAATTTCCTGAGTTCTAGAGCACACAGAAGGCTCAAGGGTGGCAAGTGCTTCAAAAGGACACAATAAAATCTCCTGCAGTAGTAGACACCTAGATGACAAAATCTTGCTGGGGCTGGTGGGTATTGAAAAGTCAGGCATTTGGATTTTGTGTTCCTCATCAGGCATTTGGATTTTGAAGTGCTTGTAATAGGGAGTGGAGTAATCATGGTGGAGGATCAAGTGCGGAGTTGGATCTACCTTCATGGGGGATGATAAAGTGCAGAGATGGACCTACCTTCACGGCCAAGGTGAAGGATAACTTTGTACTCACAGTGAAAAGTCCTAGGAGGTGACATTCTGGAAAGAATAGAGCAAGCCAAAGGTAACTGGGTTTCTATTAAGGCTGACACTCATTCTAACCCTGCTCCAAGTGTGAAAGGATGGAAACAATCTGACCCTCACGTTGCCTACCAGAGAGCTTAGCCATTGTGATAAGGATAAAAGGAGAGGGGGAAAGAGTATAAGACTGGGAAAGGGAGTTTAAAAGGGTCATGATTACCAAATTATGTAATCGTGTACTATGCACAAAAGAATCTAAAGACAGTTGTTGGAATCCATAATATAATTTTATAGCGTTGCAGGCACAATGCCAATATTCAAAAATATATATTTAAAAATAAGCCATGGGCTAAAAAAATAAAATGAAAAATTAGAAAACATTTTTGAAGTGAATGATAGTAAAGATATTTACATAATGTAAGAGTTGCCATGGGAAAGCAACTGAGAGGCCACTTTGCAGGGGAGAGCTGCGAGCACTGACAACCCCCACTTGCAAACCTGGGATGACCCGAGCCATTTGAAAGGCACCAGCAGCCATTTTATTGCAGGCCAGATAACAGATCCAGGCGCCACCAGGACTGATGACCCCCACTCTCAATCTGGACTGTCTCAAACTGGAATGCCTCACCGTGGAATTCCAGCGTCCCCCTCCCCACCGAAGCGAACAGCCAATTGAATCCTGTCACCGTCCAAAGAAGACCCTACATGGCTATCGGCCCACCTGAGCTCAAACCTGGAACTCCTGCACCCATAAAACACCTTGCTCTCCCATACCAGGCGCGACTTCCCTGACTCCCCGCACCAGAGTCATGGAACCTCGCCCGGGAATTGCAGATCCCAATAAAGGCCTTCTTGGCTCCATAACGTGGCCTCTTTGTCCTCTGCCTCCATCTATTAAACCTTACACATAAAAGTTTTAAGATAAAGCTGAAAGAGTGCTTATAGAAAAATGTATAGCCATAAACATTTAAATCAGAGAAAAAAAGCCAAAATAAAGTGATGCAACTTTCACTACATGACAGACTAATCCTGAAACTATTATAGTAATTTGAAGAGCAAAAAATAGTCAAGGCAAAGCAAAAAGACTAAAATATTAAATATCAAACTAAGTAATGAAAGAATTAAGTATGGTCTATTTAATATATGGTATTGGGTGTACTGAATATAGATTAAAAAAAACAAATTTCTTCCTCTTACCCCCCACTACTCTGCCCCCCAGAAATTCTATCCCTGGGCATGCACTATACAGGTAAAACAAAAAACAAAAGACATATTTTCATACACATACACACACACACACTGTACAAAAGTATCCACAGCAGATTAATACACAACTGTCCAAGAAAATGAAACTATTCAAATGCTTATTTACAGTGCATAGATAAATTGAGTTATATTTACAGAATATAACACAAACAAACATTAATGAAAATAATCTACAACCATACAACCATACGGAGCAATGTGGATAAATCACATAAAAATAGTATTGAGGGAAAAAAACCAAACAGGAAAGACTACTGATCCTGTGATTTCATTCACAGTAGTATCTAGGTAGATAAAATCACTCTGACAATTACAAGTTAGGACAGGCATTACCCTGTTAAGGTCGTGTGTGCAAGAGGTCACAAGAATTCCTTTGTGTGTACTGTTCTACTTCCTTATCTCAGTGCAAGTTTTCCATATGTGTTCAATGTGTTACATCTATCAAGCTGTACATTGAAAATAGGAATACTTTTCTGTAAGTATATTATACTTCCACAAAAGGGTATAAAAATAAAACTGATTGGTCAGTTGTATTAACTGTTTTTCTCCATACTTTCAGAAACCAAAGGCTCACTGTTACTCTCTATAAGAAAAAAAAAAAAAAATATATATATATATACATATATAATTTTTACCAATGCTTCCATCCAAGGGAGATTTAGCCCCTAAAGGGATATTTGGTAATGTCTAAAGTCATTTTTTTATTCCCTCTGTCGGAGGAGGAAAAGGAAGGTGATACTGACAAACAGCAGGTAAAGGCCAATGATGTTGCTACACATCTAAAATAAACATAACAGCCCCTACACATAAATAACTTGACCCAAAATGTCAATGACATCAAGGTTGAGAAACTCTAACTTAAAGGATAGGGGTTTGTTTGTTTTTTTTTGTTTGTTTTCTTATTCTATTTATTTATTTATTTTTACTAAATGTGTGTTTAGTAAAACAATGAAGCTTTCTTTAGCTCTATTCTGTTGCTGATAGAATTCCCAGGATACTCTCTTCTAAGACTCAGTGGATGTCTAGGGCTTTTTACCATATGCTGCTTGACAAAATCTTGCCTTCCCTCAGCTTTTAATTCCCTGAATATTAATTAACCTTCACGACTGCATGTTAATTCCAAATACGTATTGCTGCCACATTGCTTTTTCTCCTTTTTCTGACCTGACTTTATCTACAGAAGCTTATCATTTCCTCAGACCCAAATAAAAGTCAGATTAGGGAACAAAACAAGCAAAATTTTGTTCACATCAAGGTAAACAGGCATGGAGAATTTTTTCCAACTACCAACCTTCTAAAGGACCAAAATCTCAAATTATTTTCTGTTTTCCTATACTATTGCCATCTCTGTAAAGAAAAAAAAAAGTTTGAGGCAAGGTTTTCCTAACTCTGGCAAAATTGTTCTTTCTGAAGTTCACAAGAAGCATGTTGCACTAGAAATTTAAGTTCTCTGAGGAGGCTAAAACAAAACAAGGAAGAATTCTCCAGCTCCAACAAAACTTGGTCTCTCCTCTCTGTATTATATATTAAGAACATTTCATAGTCACAAAACTGTCGATTTTTTGAATTCCAATGATCAAACAGTCCCTCTGACTCTCCTCATAAGACTACACAATAGATTACAAACCGTGGTGGATTTTCAGTGAGATTTGACACCTTTATAGGCTTTATAGCCAAGAAAACAGGGATCCCTACAAATCACTTTCCTTCACTGTTTCATGAATTTTTAGAGATAGTTCTATGAAAAAGGAGCAATCTCATATGAATCAAAGTATAAATTTAATGTTTGTTATGAAAGTCTTCTAAACCTCAAATGTAAATATTTTTTTTTTATAAAAGTCAGTTCGTAATCTGCAGTTTGGTGTATAGAATAAGCAGAAAGTTTATGCGACAGACTATACCAGCAAGGAGATTATGGAGAAAAGGAGAGCAAATATCTACTCTCTCAAAAGGGCCATCACTTATATTCCCCACCCAGTTGGAGAGACTGGCAAGAGTGACACAGAAGAGCTTGTGCCTTAGAAGCCTCCGTGATCTCAATTACTTGTCAAGGTTGCCCAGATTATTGTCCTAAATTTTTATCATTCAGATCATTCTGTAATTTTTCTGGTACAATCAAGTTCTGGTGTTTTCTAATCTGATTGTGGTAGATGGTTTGCAAAAATAGTTGCAATTGGTTAATTTCAGGCTGAGGCAGGAGATGAGGTGCTTGAGCCTGGGGCCCGAGGGGGGATCTCCTGAGCACTAAACCATTGGGGAAGAGCAATAGCAGCCGCTGTGGCAGAACATGGCGGGAGGATATAGCTGTGATGCCAGTGCACGTGGTGGATGCGTAAGAGATGGAGGACAAGCACCGATGTGACTGGAAGGTCTCCAACAGGGTCTCAAGGAGGCTATTAAGCTTAGAAACACATTACTGACTTAAACATAGAAATGCAGAATTCCTTCAGGGGTCAAGGATCAATCCGGAGCTCTTACAGGAAACTGAGTAATTGACCAAGTAGGAGGGGCTTCTTTAGCAGATGTATGAACCACGTGCAGTTTTATCAGCAATTGGATGTCCTACAAGGTAGTGGGAAGAAACAAATCCAAAACTAGTTGGCTGATAGCAATGCCTCACAGCAGAGTGTTCTTAGTCTTTCTCAAGCAACTCAATTCCTACAAATAAACACCAATAAACTCTAGGGCCAGATGGAAAAATTGAAGGCATTTGAAGGAAGAGGAGAAACGAGGAGAAATATTGCCAGTAGAAATTGGTGCATGGCATCTCACATTGGTGCTACATATCTGGGGGAAAATTATACATTGCCCCATTTTTACTTGTCCTTACAGAAGAAGGGAGACCACCTCTGTGAATTAGATTATCTATAGAGATCATCTTCAGAGGTTTAAATGGAAGACTTGCAAGAAAGTTATAACCAAAAAACTTTATGAAAATTTATTTTCAAAACTTTATCAATGAAATGCCTGAGGTCCAGGAGATATCTAATACTGCTCTCTATAGAAAGATTACACCAGGATTTCTCTTATGTTCATAGTGCCTTACACTGAACAGGTCTGTATCACAAAAGTAGACAGTGGCAAGAACGGTGATGACAACAGAAAATCCCTGGACATTGAGTATTATTATCATGTTACTAGATGAGGCCACAGGAAAGAACACTAGTATGTCACATAGTGGCACTGAGTGTCCCTCTGTGATCCTAGGCTGCCTAGCTGTTTTGCAGTTTTTCCTCATTTTACTATAAATTACCTTATGCTTGGGAAAGTAGTCATAAAACATCACACTTTTAATCCCTGTTCTTTTAGTGTTTATGAGAAGTAGTGAAAAATCCTCCTGTGCCTACTTTCAATAGGCTGATTTTCTGGACCCAAGCAATAAACAGCTGATTAATTAATACCATCATCAATATAAACGACAGCTAGCTTTCTATTCAAGGATGAGGATGAAGATCTGTCATACCTCATTTTGAAGCCATAGCAAGTAAGGTCCATGTGTACTTGCCATAACCACTCTATTAAGTCCCCCTTATGCACAGCAGCTTCTCTGTGTGTTTCCTTTAGTTTAAGGAAAAGTAAATATTTTAGGGGAAAAAAGGCATCTACATAAGGATACAGGATTTGTCTTGAGAATGGAAAGTCATATGGTACCTTAATCAACTCTCAGAAATCCCTAGTGTTTTTTTTCTCTCTCACTTAGTGTGTTTCTCTGTAGACAAGTTTACTACCTCATTCACTTATTTCAAACAGGCAACTCATCTTCCTTCCTAATCAGGGAGACAGTTGATTTTGTCAGCTGAACTAATTACCATCATCCGTCCTAGATGGACCAATTTCTTGCAGACCACCTTGTGATTTTCTTGGCCCCATGGTTCCTTTGTTCATCTTCATCCAACCAGTAACTGTCCTCAGGTTACTTCCTGGGACTCCAGCCCATGAGGAAAGGAGTTTTGTAAGAGAAAGACCTTAGGTATGGTAAACTCCACTTCTGAAATGTTCAATATACTAGGAAAGTAAAAAGGCACCCCTGTGTACAATTGAAGCTATAGATCATTTATTGTGACACAACTATCCACAGGTGAATGATTTTTAAAGCAAAGTTCACCAGCTTAGATAGAGTTGTGAAACTGACATGTATTTGTATCACTACCTTTAAGAAAAGTTCTTGTATACAAGAGATACTGCTGGTAACTTCCTTCGCAAGCTTAATTATTACAAAATTCCTCCATTAGGAAAGTCAAGTACGTGCTCTGCATTCTTCATGGCATTGCTGGTGTCCTGATATTTGCATTCTGGCTGCTTCCTATACAATGTTCCACACAGATCTCTTCACTAATAAGTACAGGTTGGTTCCATCCACCTTCCCTTGTTAGCCAGTAGATGCACTCAGAGTTTGAAAAAGAATCGAGGTGAGGTTATCTGCCGTTATAGAAACCCCTCATATTCTTCTAGGGAAATTCACATCTTACAACATACTCGTTCATGCATTACCCTCCTTGCTTTTCAAAATTGCCAACATTTTAAAATGTTTAGGCTAGACCCGAAATATTTAAATAACTACATCATTTGGAATCAGGTTTGCTCATGGGAAGCAGACATTAAAGTAACATAGGATCTTTTTTTTTCTTTTAAATTGTTTTTCATATTGAGAATTAGAGGAAGGATCTCCAAGACTCTTCTGGTAGCTCTCCTATAGAGTCCTGAGGGACTGAAACATTCCCAAGTTTCTGCTTTTTCCATATGGTCTTTGTAAAATAATTCAGGACGAGACTGCAGCCACATACACATCCTAAGTATAAGCATAAAAAGTAGAAGATACATATATTAGTTTTCTCTTAAGATTCCTGGAAGCTACCATATGACACAATTTAGATCTATTGGCTACAACTGGGACACTTGGGTATGTTTAGCATCAAGGGAGGCTGGGAGTTGTAATGTTTATTCTGGGTGCCCTTCTGATCCACCTAAACCTCCAGGTTTCTGAAAGGCTATATAGAATACTGAGGAATAACTTCCATTCCATTGTAAGAATCACACTTACATAAGCAAGTATTAATACTACTTTTTTATAGGAATAAAACTATAAATATTAGTTGATTTTTATTTTTATTAATTTTTACTTTTTTAAGTTTTATTATTTTGAGAGACAGAGAGACTGTGACTGGGGATGGGGCAGAGAGAGAGGGGGCGAGGGGAGAATCTCAAGCAAGCTCCACATTGTCAGCAGAGAGCCCAATGTGAGGCTTGAACTCATGAAACTGTGAGATCATGACCTGAGTCATAATCAGGAATTGGACACTTAACCAACTGAGCCACCCAGGCACTCCAATTTTTACTTTCAGTATTAATTTAATATTAATTTGTTAGACTCTTCTTAATTGAGGGAAAATATACTTTGGAACCTATGAAAGGTACAGAAATTGTGCCAAGCTTAGCAGGCTTATGATGCTTTTGAACTTGAAAATTCTCTTCCACTGAGAACTATGCAGAATGAGCCACACTGAAGACGGTGACCCATAATGACATGAAAACCCTACAGAAATAATACTCTTACTTGGGACCTTATGTGATGGTGCTGATCAAAATTAAATATTATACCCAGCCTTTCAGCAGAAAGTATGCTGAAGTTAAAGGGACAAAATTAAAATTTGGACATGGCCCTCTGATCCCATGACTGCATCTTCATAGCACCGTGTTCTACAGATTCTACAGATTATTCTGTATTATTTCAGTAATTTGTGAGGTAAACATTCTAATCCTGTTAATCATGCTTTTTTTTATTTAATATTCCTCTGAGGGAAATAGACTACTGGGAAAGGCTGTATTTGTGTGCTCTCACCAGGGTGCAAAAATGTGATGATTTCTATTAAATAAAGCAATTATCTATTCCTCTTGCTTGTTTTATTTTTTTTCAGTTTAATTCCAAAATGAATACTAATTATAAGGAGTTTATCTTTGTTTATTCAGTGACCTATCTAAAATTCAATTTATTGTCCTTAGAGTTAGAATTTCATTAGTAGGAAAGAAAAAAGAAATTCTTATCCACGTGTCATAAGTAGAGATAGACTACCTTTGATGTAAATAAGAGGCATGTGCCTTGGTGGAGGAAGCAGTTGTTTGAGGGCGCTTTTCTAGGCAAATTATGAATGATGCCTCTAGAAATTATTTGGGGGGGCATTCCGTACACTGGCATGGATATGACTGATACTGATAAGAATGTTTAAAACTCATGAATGACTGCCTTCTTAAAGTTTGTTTATTTTGAAAGAAAGAGAGAGATGAAGGGGCAGAGAGAGAATTCCAAGCAGGCTTTGCACTATCAGTGTGGAGTCTGACATGGGGCTTGAACTTATGAACGTTGAAATCATGACCTGAGCCAAAATCAAGAGGTAGATGCTTAACCGACTGAGCCACACAAGCGTCCTGATTTTTATGAGTATGATTCAATTGGGAAAAAAAATAATAGCCTTCAGTAGATATAATGTTCCTCCCCCCCTCCCCGCCCTGGGTACTCTACACACATGAATGGGTTCTGATTCATGTAGGCTGTCCTTACTATGCTCAACAACACTGAAGAAATTAGAGCTCAAAGGGTGAAATCAGAGAGTCAAAGGTTAAATCAGGTCATGCAGAGATAATATTGAAGAGAAACTGGTTTTAGCAGTTGCTTTGCTGAGTTTGGCTTTGGTGTGTGGGTTTGTGTCAATTTTGTGGGTGGTGATGTTTGCATGAGTGTTTTTCTGTGTGTGCGCTTGGAGGAGTTTGTGTTTGAAGAGATAAACACAGCCACAGATTCGAAAATAAAGATTTTAAGAATTGAGGAAAATCTCATGTATCTGCCTTGCTCAGAATGTCTTGTTATAATGACTGCAGCACAGGGGAAAAGCCAGTTCCATAGGCATTGGCTGATTTTGCTCAGTTTTATCATTTTAGAAGAGACTTTTCAAGTAAAATAATATGGAAAGGTTTTTTTTTTCCCTTAATGCTAAATAGAAATAAAAGGCACAGGTAAAAGATCAGTTATATTTGGATATCTCTCTAAATATCATTTGTTTACCCGAAAAGTGTAAACTGTCATCTGGCTAAAAATTCCATAGAGCCAAGGTGTTTATGACAGCAGAACTGAACCTAAACGTACACTATATTCTACTTATTTCTTACTTTGCTCAAAGGTAAATTATCTTTCTATATTTGAATCTTTGATATATTGAAGTTATTAACAAGGCCTTATGGAGAGCAACACTTTTCCATTGTTAAAAATTTTTAAAAAGCCTAAGGCCATGAAATATTTAGATCTTTCCAATTAGAAGTATCTTGTTACCACTTTAACTAATAAATCAGAAAAAATACTACATATTTGAAACATAGGTTATAAAAATAAATGAAATATAAATAATAAAACTAGTAGTAAAATGCCTTATTTTTTTTAGTTCTAGAACATTCTCTGGGCAGGGTCACATTCTTAATTTCTTCAAATTTTTATTTAGATGGGAATATTAACAAAGCACATCTTGAAGTGTTGTCCATATAATTCATGATCATATCAAAGCAGCTTGTTTGAATATAAGCTTGTTTCTTTAGTAAAAATTTGCATTTTGGGGATAAGCATTCAGCTGTATGGATAGATATTAGAGGCAATAGTTGTCTTACTCATTTGAATTTGGGAGAGTATATCATTTTTCTAAAACATTTTATTTTTTTATGTTTGTTTATTTTTGAGAGAGAGAGTATGTGTGTGTGTGTGTGAGTAGAGGAGGTGCAGAGAGAAAGGAAGACAGGGAATCCAAACCAGGCTCCAGGATCTGCGCTGTCTGCACAGAACCCCATGTGGGGCTCAAACTCACAAACCATGAGATCATAACCTGAGCTGAAGTCAGAGGCTTAACCAACTGAGCAACCCAGGCGCCACTTAAACACTTTAAGTAACTGCATAATAAACATACAACTTTTCTGAAATGTTTGTGCTTATGAATGTAATCCTTTGACAACTGACAAATGAGTGTAGCTATAATTGAGAGTAAAAGTCACATCTGTCTCTGTGAATTCTTGTCCCTAAAAGTGAGATTCCTTGTATCTGGTAGGAGTTCAATATATTCTAAGTGTCTGAATTACACCAAAAATCATAAAAAGTTGATGCATTATTTTAGTTTATTGACAAATTTAGAAATCAATAAAAATTGTCAAAATTTAATGTCTCATATAGATGGGATTATACAATCTTTGTCTTTTTGCGACTGGCTTATTTCATTTAGCATAATATCCTCAAGGTTCATCCCTGTTATAACAAATGATATGACTTCCTTTTTGTAGAGGCTGAATAATATTTCATTGAATTTATAGACCATACTTTCTTTATGTAGTTATCCACCTATGAACATCTGGGCTGCTTTCACCTCTTAGCTACAGTGAGTGATGCTATAATGTATCTAAAGTAGTCAACTCATAGAAAAATAAAGTATAATTGTGGTTTCCAGGGGCTTGGAAAAAGAATAAAGGGAGTTGTTCAACAGATGTGGAGTCTTGGTTTTGCAAGGTGAAAAAGTGCTAGAGATCTGTCGAACAACAATGTAAATATAATAGTTAACACTACTCAACTGTACAGTTAAAAATGGTTAAGACAGTATGGGATACCTAGATAGCTCAGTCAGTTAAGTGTCTGACTCTAAATTTTGGCTTAGGTCATGATCTCAAGGTTCATGGGATAGAGCCCTGCATAGGGCTCTCACTGAGAGCAGAGCCTGTTTGGGATTCTCTCTCACCCTCTCTCTGCCCCTCCCCAGCTTGTGCTCACTCTCTCTCTCTCTCTCTCTCTCAAAATAAAGAAATAAACTTAAAAAAATGATTAAGATGGTAAATTTTTATGTGGTGTGTTTTACTATATTTTTAAAAAGTAAAAAGGGTAATGTTTTATATAGACATTTTTAGACTCATAATTTGAAGAGCATTCTTAAGTAGAGCTGAGATTAAGGTTAATGCTGCCACCTGTGCTACCACCTGTGACAGTCTAATTTCAAACACAAGGATCTCTTCACTGTGTTGACTTGCAAAGCAATCTGACAGGGAAGCCATATTGAGGAAGATGAGACAAGTAACACTCTACAGTGCAGATAGATTTTTCTTGCTTTGAATGAAAGGACCCAATTTCTTTGTTTATCTTTGGATTAATATACCACCATCTTAAAAAACGGATTTCCATATTGGTGCATTGTGTATTAGCTTTTCATTCAGTTGGAGATATAGTGAGCTGAGAATAATATAAACAAACAAAAGGAATTACAGTAGTGGATATATCTTATTTTTAAAAAGAATTTTTTTCATAATTTAAACCCAATCTCTACCATCTTGAAACATTACTTATGCATGTATGTACGTATGTATTTAAAAATGGCACAAAGTGGAGCTTTTTTATTACATTTATTTATTTTTGATAGAAAAAGAGACACAGAGTGTGAACAGGGGAGTGGCAGAGAGAGAAAGAGACACAGAATATGGAGCAGGTTCCAGGCTCTGAGCTACCTGTCAGCACAGAGCCTGACAGCAGGGTTCGAACCCATGAACCGAACTGTGAGATCATGACCTGAGCTGAAATCTGACGCTCAATGACTGAGCCACCCAGGAGCCCCAAAACTATTTAGAGTCACAGTGGTCTCACGTTGTTTCAGTTTTTGGCAACATGTATTTTGAAGAACATCTTTTGAAACTTGGTGATTTACCCAGTTAATCATGTTAGAATGGCTTGTAATGGTTCAGTAGTTTACGTACAGGTTAAACTAATGCCGAATGACATGGCAAGCTCTACTATCTTCCTTAGAGACTAGAGTAAATAATCATGTTACTTATTCAGTTGTAGAAATAGTCACATAAGAAATCAGATGTGTATACTTGGAAAGAAGAGTAGGAAAACAGAGAATAATACATTATGGAAATATAAGCCGTTATGGAGTATTCTCCACATTAGGCATCATATAAAATTCAGCACTTAATAGAAACTTTGCTAATAGCGGCATGATACTCATATGCTTACATTAACTTTCAAATATTTTTGACACATTACAGATGAAAATTTGAATTGGACTCTGTTCAAAGTACAAAACATGTCTTGATTAAAAGTAATGTTAAGAAAGAATGTAAGTATTTACATTTAAGGCCATCAAGGAAGACTTAGTGGAGATAGTTTTATTCTTGGTAAAAGAGGATGGAAGGAATAACAGGGGACTCTATTAAATCTAATAACTCAGTTTTCTGGTAAGGACTTGAAAGCCCACCTGGCTAGAAATTTGGATAACATTTAATGAAGGGTCTGTTCAAGGATGTCTGGGCAGCATCAAGGTGATCAGTGAGGATATTGAAATAGAAATATCCTTGGGGTGCCTGGGTGGCTCAGTCGGTTAAGCCTCTGGCTTCAGCTCAGGTCAGATCTCACATTCACGGGTTTGAGCTCCACGTCAGGCTCTGTGCTGACGACTAGCTCAGAACCTGGAGCCTGCTTCCGGTTCTGTGTCTCCTTCTCTCTCTGCCCCTCCCCCTCTCATGCTCTGTCTCTCTCTGTATCAAAAATAAATAAAAACATTAAAAAACATTTTTTGAAATAGAAATATCCAGAACCTATCAAGAATGAAAAGCATTTATACCATTTATAGGTATGGAGGGGCCAGAGAGAAGTGAGAGGAAAATATTCTGGTAGACCTCACCTACTGTCTCTGATCTGTAACTACCCTTGACTGAACCTTGAGAATAATCCAATGGGCAAAGGCATGTGGGTTGATGCTCTTTGAAAAAGACAAAATGCCCTTTCTCTGCAGGACAGAGAAATGTGGATGTATCTAAGAAAAAACCAAATAAGGATTAATAGTGACTATAATACTATTATTATATTCTTCTAGAGTATAATGACATAATATTACATAATGACATTTTCAGTACTATATTATTGACAAAGAATATCTAAGTAGTACAAGAACATAAGAGACAAAAGTTTAAAAAAACTAGATTGTTTTGTATTTTTTGAATTATATCTGAGAGAGAGAGAGCTTGAGCAGGGAAGAGGGGCAGAGGGAGAGAATCTCAAGCAGGATCTACAGGCTCAGCAAAAGGCGTCCAATACTGATGGACCCCATGTGGGCCAGACCTAGGATCCTGGGATCATGACCCGAGGCAAAATCAAGAGTCAGACTCTTAACCAACTGTGCAACCCAGGTGCCCCAGGATTTTTTTTTCTTTAAATTCACTGATAGATGAGTCACAGAGAGTACAGCATGTTGTATTTCCACCACCACAGGGACTACCATGTCCAGATTACAGGTTTCAAGAGGCAAAATAAGAAGTGGTTCATATTTTAAGTGTTAAATGTAAACAGTCTGCAGCAACAAATAATTTCACATGAGACTCTGGAGTGGGTCAATGAAATATGTGAGAATGGTTTTGGATTCAAATACTGGGTGTATAAGGAAGAAAAGACTGTAAGCTTTTGATTCTGAAATATGGCAAGAACAGTAAAATGTAGAATTTGAAATATTTTAAAATTATCTTCCAAATTTTGTTATAGAATTCATATGCCTATGAGATTTTTCTTAAATATAACTATAGAATACTATATTTGGTTTTCAATATTTTAACCCAATTAAATCCCCAAATGAGAAGTTATTGGAATCAGAAAATGAGGATTGAAATAATTGTAGAAAGTTGAAAATATTTTTTTCCATTTTCCAATCCTTTATTATGAACAATCCATGTTTCCAAATACTCACCTTTATCCTATTGATATGAATTATATTGAACTATATTAACATTTAGTTAATAAAATAAATGATCTGGGAGTGCCAGGGTGGCTGAGTCTGTTAAGCATTTGACTCTTGATCTCTGCTCCGGTCATGCTCTCACAGTTAGTGAGTTCAAACCCCATGCAGAGTTCTGCACTGACAGTGAAGAGCCTGCTTGGGATTCTCTGTCTTCCTCTGTCTCTCTCTGCCCCTCCCCCGCTTGCACATGTGCTTTCTCTCTCTCTCTCTCAAAAGTAATGATTTTTTTTAGGAATAATTAGAAATAATTGCATAAGCTACTAGAAATGAAAACAGTATTATAAGATGAAATGAGAGGGGCACCTGGGTGGCTCAGGTGGTTAAGGGTCTGACTTCAGCTTAGCTAATGATCTTGCCATTCCCGAGTTCAGGCCCTACATCAAGCTCTGTGCTGACAGCTCAGAGCCTGGAGCCTGTTTCAGATTCTCTCTCTCTCTCTCTCTCTCTCTTTCTTCCCCTCCCCTAGCACTCTGTCTCTTCTCAAAAATAAATAAACATTAAGCAATTTTTTTAAAAAGATGAAATGACGATTCATGTTAAATTCTAACGACTTTCTGACTCTAAAAGTGAATGAATGTTAACATTCATACAACTCGCTGGAAAGACATCAATATTTGTAGACGATTATTTACATGCACTGAAGTGATAAGAAACTGAATCACACTGTTCATTTCTGTCATCTGTAAAATCTAGGATTGCTTTAATTTAAAATATGTCATCCAGGGAAAAATTTAACCTAGTATCATCATTGTTATTACAAGTTTTCATATTTTATGTGTTAAATATTTTCTTGAAATATAAGTATTATTTAATTATTTGCAGAGAAAATGCAAGAAATAATTTTAAATATACCCTGCACATTTTCCTCCTTCCCCATTAAAAGACACTGCAAACCAAATTATCAAAAATAAGTATTAAAATACGTAGTAGCATTTTTTAAAAAGCGTGTGTATAATATAACTTCTAACTTGACAGAAGCAGAAAGATGTCAAAAAATGTTTACCAGAATAAAACTCTTAAAAAAAAAAAAAGCAAAATAAGGATTAGCAAATATTAACCATTGTAAACAAATAAATCAGGGAGAACTTATTAAAAAATATAAATTACAATAAATTTAAATGTATGTGTTTTGCCAATTTTGCTGATGCCGTTAAAGTCCCTAATCAGTTAAGGATAAGTTAATCAGGGGACGCCTGGGTGGCTCAGTCCGCTAAGCCACTGACTTCTGCTCAGGTCAGATCTCACGTTCATGGGTTCGAGCCGGAGTCAGGCTCTGTGCTGACAGCTCAGAGCCTGGAGCCTGCTTCCAGTTCTGTGTCTCCCTCTCTCTCTGCCCTTCCCCCCTCTCATGCTCTGTCTCTCTCTGTATCAAAAATAAATAAAACATTAAAAAGAAAAAAGGATAAGTTAGTCAAAGGGCTCTTGGCCCAACCAGCTCAGACCTAGTCAGTTGAGCCAATGAAAAAGAATAGCCTGGAAGCAACAGAGTTGATGTCTATTGTCCTTGAAGGAACAGTTAGTATCAGTTCTACAGCTTCAGGGAACAGATTTCTGCCAACCAGGAGGATCCTGAACCCAGGATGACCTGGACTCAGCTGACATATTGAATACAACCCTGTGAGATCCTGAGCAAGGGATCATGGAAATTGAGGGATATAAATATATATTGCTTTGAGATGTTAAGTTCAGGGTAATTAGTTATGCAGCAAGACAAATGAAATGCACCCACTTTTTAAAACAGAAATAGTCATGTTATTCAGTGGAAAAATCTTCTTGGAATGTGATAATTTGCTTATGTGGTCTTAGGCAAGCGATTTAATTTCTCCAATGTAAGAAGAGGGGTTTTTTAATAATTTTTTTAATTTTTAATGTTTTATTTATTTTTGATACAGAGAGAGACAGAGCATGAGAGGGGGAGGGGCAGAGAGAGGAGACACAGAACCGGATGCAGGCTCCAGGCTCTGAGCTAGCTGTCAGCACAGAGCCTGATGTGGGCTTGAACCCACGAACGTGAGATCTGACCTGAGCCGAAGTCGGAGGCTTAACCCACTGAGCCACCCAGGCGCCCCAAGAAGAGTTTTTACAATAGGAGTTTCCAAATCCCTTGAAGACTAACAGATTTTGTTGAGATATTAAAATAATGAAGAAGAAAAAAAGGAGAGAGAGAGAGAGTCATTGTCATGTTTAAGGCAGGCAGGCATTTTTCAATTATTGTAGATTTCTAAGTATTAGTAGATTAATGCATTGGAATAACATTAACTATGTGATTAATTGAGATGGTAGTAAGTTAATTTGATTAATCTGTGAGTTAGCAAACATTTAAATTTTAACCACACAAGCTAGATGATAAAGATAGACCAACAGATAGGCAGTCACTTCCAACTTTATTGTGATAATTTACAGTGGGCAATACGTTGGATGAGCACTAAATGGAAATGCAGAGAATGAGAGAAGGCTTTCTCAATGAAATGAGAGCTAAATGCAGGCTGATTAATGAAAATGTACAAAATAAAAATGTGGCACGAGGGAGAGTGAGGAGGATTTCACACCAGGGGAAATTGATACTCTAAACTCCACAAGTGTGAGTGAACTTTGTAAAAGTAAGAACTCACTGCACCCTTTGATTTGAGCAAACAACTAGAATAGAAGAGTACTTAAAGAGGAAAAACACACACACACACACACCAAGAAAAAATTATAAGGGGTCTAGTAAATAATTTTAAGGAATGTAAGCCTTACCATAAACAATAATAATATTTTTAGATGTTATTTTGGCATGTGTTGCTTGTTGCTTGTTTTAATGAACTCTTTGTGTTAGGAAGAATTATTAGTGGATTGTAAATCTATATACAACAAAATAAATTATCTTACTAATGTAGCTGCAGATATCTGTGAAATGATAGATTACTGAAGACCAGGTATTAATCTACTTTCCTAATTCATATATAAGATGATGTGTCCTAGAATGAAGTCAGTGATAGTGGGAATGGAGAAGAAAGAAGGCAATGAGGAAATAACAAGGAAAAAAATTGATGACAGAGTTGATAGTTATTGAATTATAAAGACAAGGCAATAGGAGAGGAAAAAATTAGTCCTAGTTTACTTGTTCAGAAGACAAAAACTGAAACAGATTTAGAGACATTGTTGATCTAGTTTAGAATATGATAAATTTGAGTTTCCTCTGGAACATTTAAATCAAGCTTTTAAACACTTCTGCATAGAATATACAGCATATCAACAATTTACTTAGTCTCTCTTCCTAAAAGGATTTAGGACTGAGCCACTTAAAGCCTCCAGCACAGACAGGGTCCCCAGAGCAGTCAAAGCCGGGTCCAGGGAGAGGGAATAATTTACATTTTTGTGGCCACCACACATGTATAGATTGGCCTCTAATTTAAATGCTTGAATATTAAACACTTAATTTAATCTCTAATATGTGTGTTAAAGTGAGACCAAAATATGTTTGTTGTTTGTTTTTTATTTTTGTTACAGGCTCAAAACTCGTCAGAATGTTTGTACAGATCCAGGACTTAGGTTCTGATGATGCACTGGGTAAAAAAGTGGCTTCAGTCCCTTGGGTAATACTGAGATTTTTTGTGACAGAGACAAATCTCTGTGACAGAGATTTCAGTGCATGCTCATTATGTATCAGGCGTGGGATGTTTCACTTATACATTGCTGCTTAATAAATAGTGATAAAATGAATTTGTAAATATCTAAGACTTGAAATATTGAATGGTTATATAAGATAAAGCCAGATAAGTAAATTTTGAGAAAGATCCACATAAATTGATTTGTTTATTGATTTTAGTATTTTTCAGTTCTGCTCATTTTTCTTTTATCTTAATATACATATTTCTCCCCAGGACTTGGCTAACAATTGTTTAATCTACTTCTGTTTGCCAGAAAAATAGACAACAATGTGTTCAAGTAATGGGCTGAAGCCAGTGTGTTTGCAGTTATGTATTCAATGATTTGTCTTCTTAGATTGCCATTCTACATCAATTGTTTGGCTTTGGTGTTATTTCTGAGCTTTTCTTTTATTGGTGTGATTGATTGATAAGTTTATTTATTGATTTTGAGAGAGAGAGAGAGTATGAGTGACCATGAAAGGACACAGGTCTGAGCCAAACTAACCCCCGACAGGCTTCAAGTTTCCCCTCTGACCTTGGAGGCCTAAGTGTCAGTTTCTCAGAATCATTAGACAATAAAAGGGCACAGATTGCTCCACCAGGGACCACCCTAGTAACACCCAATCAGAAGCGGCCAGCTAAAATGCTTAACACTCCTAAGGGCAGACCTAGATTTAGAAGCTATAGATAATCACTTACTGCTTAAGGCTAGTTACACCCTAAGTGCGGGTCTTGGGTCCACTCTGTAATTGGTTAATAGTCTAAATGTTGTGATTGGGTCCGGCCAAAAGTAAAGAACACTCTGGACAAAGTGTATGGTTAAAGTTATTGCTTCCAATGCTGTTAAGCATAATGATTGGATCACTGTACCTATGTCACAATTTCCTGTAACTCCCCCTTCCCAAAGCCCATAAAATTCCTGCTCAGCCCTTGTTCGGGGCTTTCAGCACGGATCCACTGCGGTGAAGACTGTGAGCCTGAGCTCGAGCCTGTAATAATAAAGCCTTTTGCTTTTGCATGTGTGACTCGGTCTCCCTGGTGGTCTCTGGTTTTGGGGGATGATATTGTGATCTGTGCATAACAACCACAGGTGGGGGCAGGCAGGGAGAGAGAGAAAGAGACAGAAACCCAAGGAGGCTGTCAGCAGGACTCAGGGCTAGATCTCACAAACCGTGAGATCATGACCTGAGCTGAAATCAAGAGTCAAATGTTTAACTGAGCCACTCAGGTGACACTATTGTGTGTTTTTTCTTAATGTGACTCTGAGCAGATGACAAAATGGAAATTTCTCTTCTTTATCAGCCACCAAACATAAATGATCATTCTTTTCAGGTGACTGATTTCCCTTATAAAATTGATAACAGAAAATTCCTATTTTTTGTAAAGTGACAATTTCTTAGGTGTGTAAAAACAATTAATTGATGTGAGGGAGATTTACATACCCAATGAAACCAGTTATTTCCCCAAGGTTATCTAGATGATAGTTGTTTCATTGTTTTTTGTCAACAGTAGTCTCCCAAATGCTACTGAAAACACTTCAGGTACTAAACTGGTACCCATTGTTCTGTAGCTGATTTCTAGATGTTCTCTTCTATACTGACGGATGTATGATATCATATATATATGAAACCCAGCTGAGAAATCACTGATAATAATTCATCACATTGTTCTCTTTCCTCTTTCTGTATCTTGTTATCTGTGGCCATAACACATGCACACATTCTTACGGTCTATATCAAACTATAAAGGAAATATTTAAGAAATAGGAAGGTACTTTGTAACTGTTTTATCAATGATGAAAGTATGTAACCAAGAGCAAATGGTGATCTTCCAATTCACAAAAGCTCCTCTGCTTTACGATGCAATGGAAGTGGGTCACAAGAAGAGACTGAGAACTAATATATGCAATCAACCTCTTGTACTTACATAGTTTTTCAGCTATGCTAACATATGATCAAGTGTACATGCCATAGTGCATTTTCTTCTTTTTTTTCTTCACAAAATCTATCAACATAAATTTTCTAATCTGAAAATGAAAATGTCCCTTTGCATTTGGAGAAGACAAATACACCTTCAAAATGTACCAAGGACTTGCTCTTTCCATAACTGAGTTTCATTATATCCTAACCTCTTTATGAAATACACAATTACTGAGTTTTCTGTTTGTAGTTGTTCTAGATCTAAGGATGAATGAGTAAAAAGTCAAACCTTCAACATTAAGCAGACCATTATATTCAAGCTAGATTTACAAAACCTCACCACCCATGCCATCCATGCCCACACTGCCATTGTTTTCTATCCCTATTTATGATGCATATCCATCAGAATGCCTATTCTCACCTGCCTCCAAAATGAATATTACATATAGTATATGTATTTGATCATTACCCACCAATATACATCTAACTTTCATGAGAAGAGAAACTTAGTTCTGAAAAAAAAAAACCCAAAAAACTTGTTTTATAAAGTAGATTCCAGTTAACTACTTTCCTGGAAACCCAATAACAAAGTGAATTTAAATGTGAGGTAAATTTAGTGCAAGACTAAACTCCAGGTTTAGTCTTCGGGTCACCATAGTCACATCCATTTGGCTTCACTGATTCCAGCGGTGGCTACAGTCGTCAGTGCCTGCACGGTCAGCCTCACAGTGGCAGTCTCACCTCAAGCACACAACATGAGTCTTTTCACATTTTGTCACAGGGCTTTCTTTGAACCTATGAGGAACTATTCATGGCATAGGGAAACACAACTTGGAACCTGAGACTTAATATCCTCGGAAATCAACTTCCTTATAGTTAATACATTCAGTTTTACTGAAAATTGTATTGGGGAATATATTTACATAAAAATCAAAACATCTTCATTATTTGGGAGGGGAAGATATCACAGATAAGATAATGAAATATGAAGTTGAAGAACAGAGCTGATTTTCAGTCTTCCCTAAATTAAGCCTTTAAATAAACCCAAACAAACAATGTCCTCTAATGTGACTGTGCTATTAGGTTGTTGAAAGATGGTAGCAACATGTGTATCCCCTAAAGGATATAATCTTTAATATTTTTAATGTGGGCATTATTAGAAGGAAGTATAGTAGTTTATTGTGCTTTTATATATCAGATAACTTTGAGAAGTGGCTGTTCATCCACATGGAGTTTCATGACCTAATTTGTTATTCATATGATACAAGTGAAACATGAAACATGTATATAACATTAACTGAATACTGTCTCTATATGAAAACTATATACAAATAGAGAAGATTAAGTGTTTTTAAAGCACACTATGGGAACATTGTACCTAAAATTGGGTTTCAAAATTAAGGTCTGAAATGCCCTAACAAATCACTTCTCTATAGCTTTAGGTCCATATACACATCTATACACATAATTTATGTAAGTTTTAAAACTTTTGTAACTTTTGTTATTACTTGAATGTGTAGTTAGCATTTTACACAATCTTTCCTAACTGTTTACGTTTGTAACTCAAGTCTCATCATGTCAAACTCTGAAAGCAATATGTTTTAAAGGTGTGAAAACACATTTGTTTAAATATTCCAAGAGTCATGTGGATACACATGCACTTCAAATGTGTTGGTAAACAATTCTCCTTGGTCTTTTGGTCTCCATGGTTTTCATGGCCTCTGTGCCTTGTGAAGTGGAAGTAACACCTGCCTTTGGTCTGGACTGCCATTCAAAGGATTTGTTCAACATGAACAGTCTTGGAAGATAGATACAGTGTCTCCAAATAGAACAAATAACAGTTTCAAATAAGGTAAAACTAAAGTCTACTTAGGAGCAAAATTTATGGTGGCTAATAGCTTGTGATGGCTAATTTTATGTGTCAACTTAATTGGGCCACGAACACCTAAATATTTGGTCAAACATTATTCTGGGTATGTCTATGAGAGTGCTGTGGAGGAGATAAACATATGAATCAGAAGAAAACTACATCATCGGTTTTCCTGATTCCCCAGCTTTTAGAGTTAGCCTGTAAATCTTGGGATTTATCAGCCACCATAATTATGTGAGTCAGTCTTTCTAATAAATCGTAAGTCACTCTGTCTATATCTATATCTGATTTCTTATTGGTTCTGTTTCTCTAGGGAACTCTGATGAATATACAGCTCATTACAAAAGATTCATGTTACCCAAACTTAGGGTTTTTCTCCTGAAAATCCTTTCATTGTGTGTATATAGGCATCATTTGGTCCTCTTCATGTCTCCCTGAGGGACTTAGACCTGGAGGAACTGATACAAATACTGATGCTGTGCCTACTGCTATTTCAGGGAAAAATAAAGGCATTTGTCTCTGATCTAGAAGTCCCATGTCTTCTGTCAGAATATATGATATTGCAGAAAGATAACTTTTTAGTTTGCAGGTATGGAAAAAAAATCTCAATTCCTGAAAAAATCTTGACAAAATTTTATTTAAAATTTCTACTTTTAGAACATTGAGGAAAATAAATAAATCTAATACCCATTCTTAGCTTATGTACGTAGGCGCAATGCATCATGACTATTTTGCAACCAAGAGTCTTACAGTTAAATTTGATGATTTGGGGGCACCTGTGTGGCTTAGTCAGTTAAGCATCTGACTTTTAGTTTCAGTTCAGGTCATGATCTCATGGTTTGTGAGTTTGAGCCCTGCATTGGGTCCTGTGCTAACAGTTCGGAGCCTGCTTGGGATTCTCTCTCTCTCCCTCTCTCTGCCCTTTCCCTGCTCTCTGCCTCTCTTTCAAAATAAATAAACTTAAAAATTTTTATTTTTTTAAATTTTATTATTTTTTTACTTTATAAAGTTTCATATTTTTTAACATATGCAATTATTTTTCATCATTTACATACAGTAGTTGCAATGACACTCCAAACAGAAAAGCAAAGTAAAAAATCAAAACACCAACTTCTGTTTCATTTAATCAGACTTATACAGAAATTAGAAGGTTAAGTAACAGCTAGTTAATCACCTAATTTCACAGCTATCTGAAGTGGCAAT
>NC_043705.1:129845250-129899367 GCF_006229205.1 Suricata suricatta | reverse complement strand
AGGGTGCCCATCTCTCCACACCCTCGCCAGCACCTATAGTCTCTTGATTTGTTCATTTTAGCCACTCTGACTGGCGTGAGGTGATATCTCAGTGTGGTTTTGATTTGTGTTTCCCTGATGATGAGTGATGTTGAGCATCGTTTCATGTGCCTGTAGGCCATCTGGATGTCCTCTTTGGAGAAGTATCTGTTCATGTCTTCTGCCCATTTCTTCACTGGGTTATTTGTTTTGTGGATATGAAGTTTGGTGAGTTCCTTGTAGATTTTAGATACTAGCCCTTTATCTGAAATGTCATTTGCAACTATCTTTTCCCATTCTGTTGGTTGCCTATTAGTTTTCTTGATTGTTTCCTTTGCAGTGCAGAAGCTTTTTATCTTGATGAATTCCCAAGAGTTCAGTTTTTCTTTCATTTCCCTTGACTTTGGGGATGTGTCGAGTAGGAGATTGCTGTGGTGGAGGTCTAGGAGGTTTTTCCCTACTTTCTCCTCGAGGGTTTTGATGGTTTCCTGTCTCACATTCAGGTCCTTCAGCCATTTTGAGTTTATTTTTGTGTATGGTGTAAGAAAGTGGTCTAGTTTCATTCTTCTGCATAGAATAGAGAACCCAGAACTAGGCCCACAAATGTATGGTCAATTAATTTTTGACAAAATAGGAAAGAGTATGCGATGTAAAAAAGACTGCCTCTTTAGCAGGTGGTGCTGGGAGAATTAGACAGCAACTTAAAAAATTTTAAATACATCTAATAATTTTAGTCTGTATTTTTATAATTCCTATATTAAAATAATCACACTACCTATACTGACAACAAAAGAAAAATGTACTTATTTTTCCATTTCTCAATTGCCAACAGTTCAATTTGAGATGATTTATTCTCTTAGCTCTTTTCTCTAGTTTTCAATAACATTTTCATCATGTTTTTCATCTGTGCGTGAGGCTATAATATGAGAGTGAGAGTGTAATAACCACAACTCCTACCGTCACACCTGAGAGCCAGTCCCATAGTCAGAGCAGGAGGGTAACGGGGCATCTAAAACATGCTAGAGTTGTACACAATGTGCAGAGTAGCATCCCTGAAAGAAGAGGTCAATATGCTTATTAATGATGATTGCTTTCTTAAACTGTATTTTTAATAAAATTTTTAGAACGGTTTTAAATTTTAAAAAATTAATGTTTAGTTTTGGGAGAGAGAGAGAGAGAGAGAGAGAGAGAGAGAGAGAACATTGGCTCAGTTGTGATCATGTGATGTTCCGCATCATGTACTACTCGTATTGCAAGATATCACTCATTTATGAAGTTAAACTTTGTCAGAAACTTTGCTCATCTTGTGAACACTCACAGAACAAGTTCCTTGCAATCCAAGATTTTACTGTATTATATATAGGGTATTACTTTACTTTAGAAGGGAAGATGGAAAAATATATACTTTGATTTGGTTGATATTTAAGGAAAATGAAAGAAATGTTAAATACTATGCACATGAGAGTGAGTGAGCAGAAAAGGAGCGGAAAAAGTGAGGGTAGGTGCATACCTTCTCTGTTTATTCTCCTTTGTATATTGTAATATACAGTTATGTTTGCATTCAGGAAAGCATATTTTATATTTCAGGAAAGTGCCCAGAATAAACTAGTGAAACAATGATAAATATTCACTGGAATCTACCATGAACCAGAAATTGTTGTAGATATTTGGAGCACAATGACAAAAAAATGGAGAGACGGGAGGTTAGGTCTTTTGGATCCAAGGTTTAATTTATGGGTTATTTATGTTCACTGATAACACTTCTATGGACATTTTTAAATCTTATTCTTACCTATTATTATCCAATTTTTTATGCCACCTTAGAGTTAGTTATTCAATATGATGAAATGTTTTGAGAGGCTGATATAGTGATTATCTATCTGTGTTACTATTGCCATTCTTCATCAATCTAAGAAAACAAGAATTTTATAAATGATTTTTATTCAAGAGATATTCTCAATTCACCCCCATTTATTTTTCAGCTTTCCAAATGTGCATTGACAAGAATCAGGAGTCTTTCTCACTGACACATTATGCACCTGACAAAAATCAATAGGCAATGATGATAGCTAATTTTAATGAGTGGCTTTCTACTTTCCATGGATGACTTATAAATTATGAATTAAGAGCTAAAAGTTGAGGGGCACCTTCATGGCTCAGTCTGTTAAGCATCTGACCTTTTTTTTTTAACTTTTTAAAAAATGTTTTTTATTTATTTTTGAGAGACAGAGAGAGACAGCATGAGCAAGAGAGGGTCAGAGAGAGAGAGAGAGAGGAAGATACAGAATTTGAAGCAGGCTCTAGGCTCTGAGCTAGCTGTCAGAACAGAGCCCGATGCAGGGTTTGAACCCACAAACCTTGAGATCTTGATCTGAGCTGAAGCCGGACACTTAACTGACTGAGCCACCCAGGTGCCCCATGACTCTTGGTTTTGACTCAGGTTATGACCTTATGGTTTCATGAGTTCGAGCCCTGCTATAAACTCTGTGCTGGAAGTGTGGAGCCTGCTTGGAATTCTCTCTCTCCTCTCTTTCTGTCTTTGCCCCACTTGCAATGTTTCTATCTCAAAATAAATAAATAACCTTATTTTTTTTAACAGAAGAAGCTAATTGTTGACATAGAGAACACAAAAACCTCTCCATTTGGCAGTGGAATTTGAACTGGATAAAAAATAATCCAATGGAAAAGACATGCTGCAAAGACATTATAAAATCATATGTTTTAAGTAGATATCTCCACATGGAAGTATTATCATACACATTAAGAAGTTATTAATATTGAAATATGCCTATTTTGTTAAACAGAGAACATACAATCTCAGCATTTAATCAAACGTACAAAATCAGTGCATTTATTCAAAGTATTTGTGACTAAGGAAAGATGGACCTAACTTCAGGTAGCATTGGGATTGCTGGAGTGTGATTGTTCAATTGCCCTTTAGTTGCCACCCTTAAATGGGGTATCAGAGTATGAGAACATGAACCTGTACCTTTGGCATCAAAAAATAATTTGCTCTTGGAGTGCCTGGGTGGCTCAGTCAGTGGAGTGTCTGATGTAGGTTCAGGCTTATGAGTTTGAGCCCCCATGGGCTCATGGCTTACAGTGTGGCTCCTGTTTGGAATCCTATGTCTCTTCCTCTGCCCCTGCCCCACTCATGTGCACGTGCTCACGCTCTCTCTCTCTCTCTCTCTCTCTCTGTGTCTCTCTCTCTCTGTCTCTCTGTCTCTTACTCTCTCAAAAACTAAATAAAACATTAAAAAAGAAAAAAAAATACTTTCTTATGTAAGGACACAAGTCTAAACCAAACAGACTCCATGACGGGCTTTAAGTTTCCCCTCTGGTCTAGAAGGCCTAGGTTTCAGTTCCCCAAAACTAACAGGCAGTGACTCATTGCCTAGAGCAAGAGAGACCACCTTCGCAACACCCAGTCAGGAAAGGCCAGCTACCACTCTCCACATTCCTAAGGGTGAGGCCTGCAGATGGCAACTTTAGATAGGACCCTGTAACCTAATGTTAAGGTTCACCCCATAGTCCCCAAACAAGACCTTAGGCTCGCCCTGTAACTGGTTGATTTTAAAGGTGCTCTAAATGTTGTAATTGGGTCCCGTCAAAAGTAACGAATGCTCTGGACAATGTGTATGGTTAAAATTGTTGCCAATACTGTTGTACAATTATGAGTGGGTCACTGTACCTGTGTCACAATTTCTTGTACCTCCCCCGTCCCAATCCCCATAAAAACCCTACTCAGTCCTTATTTGGGGCTCTCAGTATGGGTCCACTGCATTTGTGAAGTCTGTGAGCCCGAGCCTGTAATAAAGCCCTTTGCCTTTGCATGCATGCCTCAGTCTCCCTGGTGGTCTCTGGTCGTTGAGGATACTGCGTTCTGGGCATAACAGTTAAATTGAATTTTTCAATCAGAAAGGTATAATCATGTGGAGATACAGATGATGTCATACTTTGTCAATAAAAGAGGTTTTATGAGAAAAAAAATGGATGTGGCAAAGGAGGGTGAAAGATCTTTGCTCTGATTTATTTTATGTGATGACCAGGCTGGTAGATAAGACACCAGACACCACTGGAGATATACCTGTTGATCTGGGAAGAGATTTTGAGTAAGGGATTATTCATCACGCTAATTAGTCCAAATGAGTGAGCCTTACATATAAAATAGCCATATAGAAGCAAGCATAAAAGAAATACCTTTATCTTATTTTGCTACAAGTATATGTGCATGTTTTAGGAAAAAATTACCTTTGGCCACGTCAGCAGGGGAATATAAGTGTCTACAGTTATAGACTATACTTCAATGTCTTAGTTGTCAATTGTGAGCTGACTGATATCTGAAGCAAATTATAATTCATAAATATTCCACTATTTTAAAAGTTTTACAGTATAGTGAATTTGAATTCAATCTCTCATTAAATGCAAATTCTATGCCAATTTAGTGAGAACCTGCTGTAAACAAAATGTTATTTTAAGGACTGTTGGGAAACAAAAAAATAACGAAGACATCATATTCTTAACATTCTACTCACTAGGAGAAGAATATATTTCAATAAAAGAATTTAGTTAATTGCCTTTATTTTTTCAAATGAAGAGTAAACATGGTTTAATGTTTTTAATTGCTACTACTTAATATGTGAGGTTCAAGTTCTAAAAGCTGAAAAGATTTAAATTTCAATACATTTTATAACTATCCCGCTGCATTTAAGTGAATTTGTGCAAAATGGTGTTGTCAAACATGGCTTGCATATTGTTTTTATGTAACTTTCTTTTACATGAGGGTAAGCTTCTACTAGGTCAGTTCTTCTGCAACTGCTATGGAAAGAGTCAATGGGCTGACTAAAATATCTGTTTTTCCTCATCTTCATTTTCTGTGTGTCCTAGAAGGATTATTCTTCTTGCAAAAGCAAAGGCAAGATAATGCCCTTAGTGCGCTACGTATGGAGAGGAAGGATGGGCATACCAGGAAGGGAGATTTCAGACCATTTTTTCATCTCCTTAGTAACAGTGTCCTCAGAAGACCGAGTATATAAAGATAATACATATCCATCAAGTCATTATCTTCTTTTTTAAAATATTTTAACGTTTTATTTATTTTTGAGTGACAGAGAGAGACAGCGTGAGCAGGGGAGGGTCAGAGAGAGAGGGAGACACAGAATCTGAAGCAGGCTCCAACCTCTGAGCTAGCTGTCAGCACAGAGCCCGACGCAGGGCTCGAACCCACGAACCACGAGAGCATGACCTGAGCCCAAGCTGGACACTCAACCGACCGAGTCTCCCAGGCGCCCCAAGTCATTATCTTCTAAATCTCTCCTATCAGCCAAAACTGGAAATTTCTTCTAAAGATGAGAAAAAATATTACTGTCAGACCTAAATATAAAAAGGTTTAAGTTGCAAGTGCCATATTGTGGAACATGTTGGAATGAATTGAGAAATAAATAATTATTGCTCTAAGATACGCATGTAGGCACTAAAGTATGAGTAAGTAAGGGTGAAAGGTGGGTAGTAATCTCAAAAGACATAAAGTAGAGGAACCAACAGAATTTTGAGGTTGATTAGGAATAGAAAATAAAGGAAAAGGTATAATCAGGTTAATCCATGTTGCCCTCATGGCTAATTACTTGGACAATATTTTCTAGAAATAGATTTAAAAAAGAGGTGTTATGGAAACATTCCTTGTTTTAATTACTTGTATAGCAGGCATGTACTCTTATTAAATATAATGCTCTGTGTATAAATAGTTGTACACAGAGAAAGACTGGAAGTCATTTATTATTTATTTATTTAGGAATTTCACTCAAATATTTTCCAAATATTTTATTGGCTGCTTACTATGTTCCAGGTATTGATTTTCTTTTGGGGAATAAATGGAAAATGGAGTCATTAGTTCTCCTCCATTTACATCACTTGTCTACTCAGGGATATTAATAGTAATCAAATCATCACACCAAGAAACTTGTCTGACTTGCTTTGAGTGAAAAGCATACATTGCGTTGACAGCTTGTAGCGGAAGGAACCTGATGCAGTGTGGAGGGAAGGGTCCAGGATGCCTTTCCTTTTCCTTTTCCCGAGAAAGTGATATTTTATCAGTACCTGAAGCAGGACAGTAGCCTGCTCAGTGATTCTGCTTTGTGGGGAGGTGAACAAGGAGGTACAAAGCATTCCACAGAGAGAGAACCCCACTTGGTCTAATCTGTGCCTGGGAAAAACAAAACAGTGTGCACCTGAGAAACGGCAGGAAGTCTCAAGAGCGACAGAGTGGACAGAGAAAGTGACAAAGATAAACAGGCAGTGACCGTGAGAGCAAGTGGAGGTCCATGAGCCCCAGCCTCACTCAGTTGCTTTCCATCATGTCCTTTTGGTAGCGTCGTACTCATAAGTGCAGGTCAGAAACGCCAGACTGTAAACTTGGCATGTCCAGGTGGGTAGGTCTCACCCCAAACTCATCATTTGTAATCATTTTTTTGTTTTTTGTTTGTTTGTTTGTTTGATTTTTTTTACAGGAGAAAACTAGAGAATTCCTGTCCTTTCTTTCTACATTTTCAAATACTGCTTAACTCTTTTGCTTAAAATCATATGTATGACTCTTTAAAAGGTATACTAAAAATATGAATTCCTTCTGTATGTTCAACCAAAAAAAAAAAAAGAATTGAGATTTGATAAATGGCAGGTGAAAAAGTAGGGGTAGTTGATACAACTAAAGAAAGATTTTTACCTACCTATGCAACAAATTCATGTATTTTATTTAAAGCTTCATCTGTAAAGGAGCACTATAAATTATGTAATAGCTATCACTTAAGACAAGTCTATGAAACATGACTTAACTAGTATGTTTTGTCAGAGTAAGCGCTGCATATGTGCTTTAGATGTAAGATGTAATCATTTTCTCTTTTTTGTAATGAAGTATTTTATATGTCTTTTATATCATCCAACCACCTTCTTCTACAGAAGGAATGACATGTGGGTGTACTTTGACTAAAAGAATTACTACCAACCTAAAATTGTCTGTCTAGTATTAAACTTTTAGAGGAATACATACCAAAGACTTATTAGCTGACAGTTGTACCGAAGGTATTTTCATGTTACTTATTCCAAAACTCAAAAACAAAGAGAAATCAAGCAAGACTAAGTTATTTTTTTCACTTCTTCTTCACACAGCTCATATGTACACAGAGCTAATCCCCCCTCCAATTTCCCTTTCTTTCATTTACTTGGTGAGGAAATATTTATTGAGATGTTTCTACATGCCAAGGACTGTCACTGGTGTAGACTGTTCCACTCTGATGGAGCTAGAGGACTAACAAATAATTCCATATAGTGACAAATTCTATGAGGAAAAATTCATTATACTGATATGAAAAAGCATAATGGAGGGTGTAACCTGACCGCCTACTTTCTAGTGGCCTCTCCTGTGGTCTTCTAAGTTGAGATCAAGCACCAAGCAACAACCACCCTTGTGAAGATTTGGGAAAGAATATTCCAGGCGGGAAGTACAAACATCCACTGTTCAAGGAACACTGGTAGAGTGAATATAACTAGAATGTACTGAGCTTTTAAGTGGTCTGATGTAGTGAGCAGTCTGATTGTAGAGGCCTTGGATACCTCCCCTGGGAAGGGCCTTGAAGGGCCTTGTTGACTCCTACTTAGGGAATGAATGTAGGGTGACAAAAGTGAAGACATGAAAAACAACTAGAAGACTATTATTTTGTCCTTAATGAGACAATAAACTGTTCTTTTAGAAATGTAAATTCCTATAAAAACCAACAATTGTAGAATAGGCAAAACGAAAAATACTTTATCAAAAAAAAGATTGCCTTTGAGTGTTTTCTTAAGTTTCATGTTATGAAGTATTGTGTCCTGAATATCTTTGAACAAGTTGAGGCAAGTACATAAGAGAGAAGATTTATTATAATTTACAAATCTGAAAAAAATCCAGACACTGCTGTTTAATTAGTGAAGAAGATATGTATGCTCAGAACATATTTATATTTATAAGAAAGTAGAATTAATTTAAGTGTTACATATCATAACTCATGTTTAAAAATTCAAGCTGTATTTCAAGTATGATATATATAGTTTGGGATTATTGCTTACTTTGTACACTTGAATTTTATCTGTAGAATACTAAGAAGGTAACATTTTGTTTACATACAGAGATGTTGCTAATAGGATCTGGAAAGGTAATGCGAGCTATTATCTTACCTAAACTCTCTCTATATTATTTGTTTCTAACATCATGGATCTCTGTGCTTCAGAAGTGATGCTATTTAAATCATGGTTACTATGTTCTGCTTTAATGTAATTATTATAACACACACCATAAATTACTCATGTTTCATAGGTACATTTATAAAAATTATTGGGATATTTGGTCTCTTTTTTTCTTATGTTTTAAATAATTAACAACCCAGCTTAAGAATCTTATGGGTCATAACTTTGCCATGTTATATAAATTTAATAAACTATTAACAGATTTTCAGAAACAGAAAAGCTTTGAAATAAAAAATGCATGAAAAATAGGAAGTGTTTGGCTCATCTGAATTGCTTTTTAAACCCATCTTATTTTTAAATGTATTATTTGCCCTTTTCTAGTAATATTGCCTCTAGTTTTAAATATGCATGTTATGGGGGCATGTTTAGTTGGAAAAGTTCAAACTTCAAATAATAACCAAAGCAGAAGTTACCTTTTTAACTTCAGAAAATGTATTCAATTATAAAATACTTACTACTCAATAATAATCTTAAATTACTATTTGATTTGGATAATAAATCTAAATGATTTACTCTAACTCATGAAAGGAACGGGGGAGGACTATGATTCTTCTTCCTATAATGGTATCTATTATACAGGAGATTTTTAGCTACTCTAAAAACTCTTACCAATTACAGGGGTAGAAACACAGAGTTCTAAATTACATGTATTTCATTTATTTAAAGGTCAAAAGAAGTCTAAGTAATAGCTTCTCAAATTCTCCCAATGGCCACTGAAAATTTAGCTCATATTTTTCCTCTATTCAGATGCATTTAGAAAAGCAGTTTCAAAGTGAAAGCTGTTGATTCCTTCTGATGTTGTCTCAACTAAATTAGTATATAACATATAAAAAATATTACAACATATGTAGTTGGAAGAAGACACTATATTTCTGCAACTAATCAATTGAATCAATCTTATCATTTTAAGAACCTGTCAGTGGATATGCAGGAGTTAGCTGGCTTCATAGCTATAAGCAGGTCATAAAATAATCAAGAATTCTAAATGCATTGGTTCAAAGTCATTTGATTATGATAATCAGAGAAAGCATTTACTCTGGATCAGATCTTTAGATGAAACATAGTGTTGTTACCTGTTTCATTGTCTCTTCCGTCCCACGCCTTCTTAGTTTTTCTTATATAAATAAGATTTGGGATAAATATTATCAATGCTGCATTATTGCATTTTTTATATATTATTAGACATTTCAAAGTTTAATTTTCAAATTTTCTTGCATGTTTCAATAATGAAGAAACATTTCAATTTAACCTTAAGTAAAACTTGCTTCAATGATCATTATCTTTGTAACAAAATGTCTGTTTACTTCTCTTATTTGATTTGGTTTGTATTTGTTATTGGAATATATCTTTTGAGTGACATGAATTACCCACCAATAATAAATGCTTATTATGTGCAAAGCATTATATTAGATAGTTCATATTTATTATGTTTTTTGTTTCATGGGATGAATCTATGGAGTAGATATTATTATTCCCTTGTTCCAGAGAAAAAAAAACTGATGTGTACAGAGATTAATTAACTTCTATGAGTAAACAGACCTATGAGGTATTAAATCAGACTTGAAATCTGGAATTATTCGGTAATGTGAACCACTTAGTTCATAGTTTCTTCCCTCTCCTTGTTTTTGTTGTTTTTATTTTCCTGCCCTGTTTTAGCTGATCCTCCTACATACTTGGGATATAAACAACACTTAAAAACAGGAAAGTTGCAGATGAAAGGAAAGCAGATACCGCTGCACTGCCTGCAGTAAGGATGAGAGTTTGACAATTTTGTTGGTATACATTTTTTTATGAGCAAAATTGAAGAAGGAATCAAAATCAATTTACCATGGCAGGAAATGGACTGTTGAGTTCATGAGATAAAGTATTTTGGATGACATTGGTTATAATTTTTTCCCTGAAGATTCAGCTCAATGGAATTTATAATTTATAGCAATTTATGTCAATCCCTGGCAGCAACATTCTTTGTTGTGTCTTCAGGGATGTTTCCATGCAGTGGCAAATTAACGGATGCTCTACAGATTCTAGCATAAACCAAAAGGCCTCATTTTTGTTTTCAAGTATCTCTGTAAGTCAAAGGAAGAATATTACATTGATGTTTGAATAGTGGTCATGTTTTCTTTTCATGTATTTTGCACATTTGCTCTTTTTGTTTTGTTACAAGAATGGATTAAACTTAATGGATGTGAGATATTTTCTATCCATTTGCACCAATAAAATGACCCTGGAACACTGTGACCAGTTTCTCTCTTCTGTTGGTAGGAGGTCATCTAAAACCTTAAAGCCAGAGATTTCTTTCTTTTTTTAAATTTTTTAACATTAATTTATTTTTGAGAGACAGACAGAGACAGAGTGGGAGAGTGGGAGGGGCAGAGAGAGAGAGAGAGGGAGACATAGAATCTGAAGCAGGCTCCAGGCTCTGAGCTGTCGGCAGAGCCTGACGTTGGGCTAGAAACCATGAACTGTGAGATTATGACCTGAGCTGAAGTTGGACGCTTAACTGACTAGCCACCCAGGCATCCCCAGAATTTTTTTCTAAAATATGGCTTAACATTCTAAAGAGATCACTGTATTATTTTAAAGACTGAAATATTTTACATAACTACCTCAATATAAGAAACAATCTTGAAACATATTTACATTTTGTTGCTAAACATTGGTTATTAAAAATGTAACCTGACATGTTTGTCAAATGGATTTGCCTTTGTCTGAGATTTCAGGTTTTCTCTCTTAAAAGCATTGTTCCAACAATGTAGTTGTTTATGCACTTAGTATGGCTAGTGAAAGTTAAAGAGTATGTACATAGAGTTTTCCACAAGATTTTCATAAAAGCAGCTGTTCCCCACCACTGCATATCCTGAGGAAGCATAAAATCTTCACATACTTGATGAATACATTAAGGATACACTCAAAAAAAATGAAACTAACCATTGAAGTCTGATGACTTAACATTCTTTCTCCAATAAGAAAACTGATTCATTCATTTATTATTACATCATACCACATTCAAAAGCATATATGGTAGAAATATTAAACCAAATGAAATACATTAAAAGTGTACTAGAAAATGTTAAAATATTTAGTTATAATAATATTCCTAGAGAACATGTGCACGTCAACTAACAACTCTGAAGTTTTAGCCAGACACTCTTCTAACTCCTGTAACTGCTCTAGAATAATATGACTGGTGATAGTTTTCAGGAATAACTGCCGATGAGAAATATACAGAGTATAATTAGAGTATAATTAGAAAGTACAAAACATGCAAGACAATTTTGTGTTTCAAGCAGAGTCCACACCACAGGAAATAACATTAAGAATTTAAGGAAGTGCAACAATATGTGGAAAAAGAAGGAAGGGAAGTTTGGCACAGCTGGAGAACAGAGAAAAATTTGTAGGTTAAAGGTGTTAATATCATTTTGTTGTTTGTTTGCAGGAACTATTTGGGGAAATAACATACAAAGGTTGAGGCAGTGGCAGGAAGAGCAGATTTACCTTGAACATTTGAAGATACCAGTGGTTGGTGACTACAAGGTCTGTCAGGAAACTCTAAGGATGGGTGATATCGACGTATGGGGGAAAATATAATTGAAAGTCAGTGTTCCAGAAACTTCCTGATCTTTCTTTCAGTTTTCTTAGAATCCTCTATTTTTCAACTTTGTTGTGAACTTCATTTCCGTTGCTTCCGTACCATCTTACTAGTACTCTCAACTCCTTTTTACATTGCAACTTCCTATCAAAACAACTTCATATATTTTTATGCTGCTGCATGCTAGTATTTAAGAATTGCTGGAGAAAATACTTTTGGTGTGACAATAAAAATAGATAAATGTCACAGTTGATTCATGGTCTTTAATGACTCTTCAATTTGAATTACGAAAGCCAGTAAATTCTGTCTTGTCTCTTCTTCATGTAGTTATTCCAACCTCCATCTACTTTTGTTTCTCCCAAAATTGACTTTCCTTTCTCTTCTTAGTGTTTTAGATGACTCCTGTGACTTTATAATGAAACTAAACACTATGAAGTGGGAACACCTATTACTATCTGTTACCTAAGCTAGAGTTTTATTTGCATTCTTTTCTTTTCTACATATGCTCTATGTTTCCATGGAGCAGATGTTTTTCTCCCTTGTCTTATAAACTAGTTATTTAAATTACCTAAATTCCATCCTAACCTAAGTCCTCAGGAACTAATTTTCATTCATATGTATAAATTATTACTTCATCTCAATAACATCAAACTTCCTGTAATAAATCCATCCAATCATCATATATCTCTTTCTAAATCTATTTATATTCAGTGACATCGTAATTTATCTCTCCATCTTTGAGCTCCCACTTAAGCTTCCATAGAGTCATATAAATACTTACATTGCCATTTGATATTTTACAATGATGCTGAATTAAACATATCAAAAACATATTAGGTGTTTTTCCCTCTAATCCTGACTTCCAAAACTGCTCTGCTCCTCTTCTCATTCTCTTTCCCTGTGACTGGCACTGATAATACACATATTGTGCAAGGCAGACATATTATTACCAAAGTGCAAATGGTCTCACTTTTATATTCCCCAAACTTACAGTAACACTCACCTTTTTGGTTTTCCCTGTACCCAGCCTTGTCCACCTAAATCTAGTTTCCAATGTTAGCTAGATATATAATTCTTTAAAAAAAAAATCTAGGGGCGCCTGAGTGGCTTAGTCAGTTGAGTGTCAGACTTCTCTTGAGGTCATGATCTCAAGGTTTGTGGGTTCGAGCCCCCCTTTCCAATCCCTCCCCCCATCCCTCTGTCAGGTCAGGCTCTGGCTCTGTGGCTCTGTGCTGACAGCTAGTTCAGAGCCTGGAGACTACTTTGGATTCTGTGTCTCTTTCTCTCTCTGCCCCTCCCCTGTTCATGCTCTGTCTCTCTCTGTCTCAAAACTGAGTAAACATTAATTTTTATTAATTTCCATTTTTACAAATTCTAATTATAACATTTTTGGTAGAAAATATTTTTCTCTCAAAAAATAAATGTAAAAAATTTAAAAAGTCTATCTATCTATCGATGATTATTTTGCTTTCCTAATAAAAACCTTTCAGTGAGTTCCATTACCTTCAGTTAAAAATCCGAGTCCTTCAAGCATAACCCCATTTTACCATTCCCCTAGACTTTTTTCCAATCCCTCCACACACCCTTGAATGGTCTTTCACTTCCTTAGCCTTTTCAAATTCTGTTTGTTCAACCTACCTTTCAATGTTGGCCAAACCATGTTCAATGTTTATTAACCTAGTTGCCATCGCTTCCTCTCTTTAGAGCTCTCTGACTACCGCAAGAATGATTACATATCCATTGAGAAATCACATGGCCATCTGTACTTTTGTTGCACAGAATTTCTTAAATATTTTCTTCTTCTATCCCTCCACATATAAAAAGATGTTTCATGTTCATTTTCGAGTAGCCGATGCTTTCCTACCTTAGTTGAGACCATTAAAAAACAGTTTCATGAGCATGGTGAGGAAATTAAGCGTGATTCCTGCCACCTAATTTCTCTTCCTGCTGTTTTTGAAACGGATTTTCTCAATCATTCTGACTTCTGTGCCTGCTGCTCATATAGAAAGTATTCTTGTACATCAAGGCAATTTTAAACTGATTAGGGACTTTCTCTCCAGTGAATAATAAGTTAGGTCATTTTAGAGAAATAACAGTGATAAATATAAACAGAATACATCCCCCTCAGTGAGTCATTTAAGTGGTGTGCCGCTGTGTTTCTGCCTCATTCAACACGAAGGTTGCACGGGCCCTGTTGTCAGCTGACACCAGTAGTAATGAAAAAATGGCTTTCTTCTTTTCTTAAAAAGAACTCGGTGACACATAAATAAAGCAAAGAAATTTCCATTACAATGTACCTGACAATGACCTTAGAGGACTATCACTGCATATAAATAAACCTACCATTTATGTTTTACCATTATGGAGTACCTCCATCTCATCAGTATAGCTCACTTCCTCTTTTTTTTTTTTATCTCCAATAGCAAAGTCTTCCATGCTTATCTAATGGTCATATCCTATCTCATGGTGTATCACTTTCTCTTAAATTGGTATAATATATTCTCCAAAATAGTGTTTTCTTATTTATAGTGATAACAACCAAGTATGAAATCTTTCTGTTTAGCCACTTGGTAATGTAGAGAATCCTCATTTATCACTTATGTTTTCCCTATCCTCTTGTTTCAGATCGATTTTTAAAAGTTTACATGTACCATAAAAGGCGTTTCAGCCATTCTCATTCAGGCAGACTGTGATTAGGCATATTGCTTTCCAATTTATTCTGACCAGTGGTTAGTTATGATATCAAATTTCACTATAAATTGCATCAGTTGAAATCACTGATGCAATTTTAAAGCACAAATATTTTCTCCAGCAATTTAGATAATGTCTTATTTTACTGGAAGGTGAACAACATGATATGGGATTCATATTTTCGATCTGAAGCTCTAATTTTGTAATGTATCCACTCTCAGGGTAATTATTGTCACTAAAGTTTTAAAAAAGCTGCAACAAATGTAAGGTTACACTGGACTAAAATGTGTTCTTTCCCAAAGGTAACAAGAGAATTACTGGTCTCTGCCAAAAGAAGGGACCTTCAGTCATAAGGCAAGGAGGCTTTGGGAAAGTGATAAAACTGGTCACAAGTGTTAGGCAAACATGGAAGAGACAAAAGCAAACTCCATATATGAACAAGTCACTGTGAGATGGAGGTCAAGAAAGAGCATAACTCACTTCCTGGAGAAGGGGAAGTATACAGAATGTCGACGTTGTTGAATAGAATTAAATGGTGTCACAATGAAGAATGTGGCATCACATTTATTAAAAAAAAAACTTTGGAGAAAATAACTAAATTTTTAATAAGCTTTTCATGAGGACATTTGTACCAAAAAGAAAACTATAGATGAAAGTTACATTTATAAACCTGAGTGGACACATACTATTAGCTGAAATTGTGTTAATTAAAAATTTATTATTTTTTTAAATATAGATCTTTCTCACTGTCATTCTTTTCTTCTAATCTACTGTGACCATACTGTTTCATATCAAGCATGAAAAATCATTCTTGTTTACTTATAAGGCATATTATGTTTCTCAAGTTCATAAGTAATTCATTTTCAATAAGATAGTAATATTTAAATCGTTCAAAAATATACAAACAATGTATATAAATAACATCAATTTCTGGGATACATGTCATTTATATTTCCTCCAAGGGGTTCTAGTACTTCTTTATTTTTAGGAGTAAATAGTAATATTATTAGCCTTCATATTTATACATTACAATTTTTTATTTTCTATTGTTTACATATCTGTGCTCATTGACAGCAGAACCCTTCAAGAGTCAAGATGGTATTAGGATAAAAAATATTGACTTAAATTAAAATAGCAAAATATATTTATGTTTGTTTGCAACAGCAAGAGAATTTTATTTTTAAAATAATGTCTATCATTCATATAATTAATTTTGGGGAAAAAGAAAATCAAAGTAAAGAAGATATCTATAAATCCATTAGCAGCAACAAATTCTATCAACTTTTTCTTATAATTTGAGACTATGTACAAATGTCATAGTAGTTTTCTGATGAGACATAGCTAATCACCCCAACTTTAGTGACTTACAACATTGATTATCTCTCAGTTTCTGTGGGTGGATAATTGAGGCACAGCAGAGTGTATGCTTAGTGTTTGAGGTTCAGAATCTCCAATGATGCTACAATCAAGGTGTCATCTGGGATTCTAGTGTCATCTAGATTCAACTGGGGGAAGATTTATTTCCAAAATCACTCACCTGGCTTCTGGCAGACACTAGAAGCTAAGCTTCCAAGCCCCACAAGCCTCTTTCCACACAGTGGCTTCATGGTATGCCGTCTGGCTTCCTGCAGAGTAAATGATCCAAGAGAGAATAAGAAAAAGTATCTCCAATGACAGCCAAACTCTTTATAATCTAATCTCAGGTGTGAGAACGTGTTACTGCCACCATAGTCCATTTGGTAAAAGTGAGTCTCTGATGATAGCCCACAAGCAAGAGGAGATTCCACAAGAGTATGAAAACAAGGAGCCAGTGATCTTTGGGGCTTTCATTAGAGGTTGAATATCTACTAGTTGTGTATGTGTGTTTGTATTAGTTTGGATATATGCATATTTATTTACATGAATTATAAGCAAAGAATAATTAACCAGTATATTCTCCTTAAAATTCTACAACTATAATAAATATAAATAACAATGTTATTTTGTCAAACAACATCCCAAATATATGCATAATTTTTGATTTCTGATGCTGGGATAGATACAATAATGATCCCACTGAAGATGTCCATGTTCTAATCCCCAGAACATAAGGGGCAAAAACCTGGCTAGAGCTGAGTTGGGTAGTTCCCTTCCCCCAGGTGAGATAAATTCTGATAATACCCATACCCAAACAAGTGAGGCTCTGCTTAATTGGTTTCTCCTGAGGGGAGGCCTTATTAAGAAGAACAGAGCCATCTGGCTTGTTATAGAAAGGGTTCCTTCACTCCTCCCCTTGCAGGGAGCAACAGGGGATTTTTCTCTTAGTGTGGGAACCAGGTTGAGTTCTTGGAGGTAAATCTCACAAAATTGTGGTAGCTGCCATATGAATGGTGCTCCTAGCGTTTTTCAGATTCAGAGTTGTTCATGCTCAGCCCTCGCAATTTGTGAATCACTCCTCAGATTTTCCTGACTTGGCACTAGATGTTTTTAAAAAGTATTTAAAAAATCTTTAATGGGGCAGAGAGAGATGAAGAGAGAATTTCAAGCAGGCTCCATGCTGTCAGTTCAAAGCCACATGCAGGGCTCAAACCCATGAACTGTGAGATTATGACCTGAGCCAGAGCCATGAATCAGACACTGAACCGACTGAACCACCCAGGTGCCCATGGGCACTGATTTCTGTGGAGGCTTCCACTCATCTGCTTATGCTCTGGTAAGCTGTGAACTTTAAAAAAAAATTTTATGCCTTCTTCTGAACTGATTATTTTTTATGATTCAATTTTATCTCTTTTCTTTGGCTATTATAATCCTAGAACTCTTATACTGCTATTTTACTGGTGATGTTAGGATTTATAGTATGCAGCTTTAACTTACTAAAGTCTGCCTTCATGTGATATTAGTGAATTATAAAAACTCATAATAGCATATTTCTATTTTTCCAGTCTGCTTTTTGTTCTATTTTCATGTAATTTACTTTGACATGCATTATAAACATCAAAATACATTATTATTTTGTTATTATTATTTTGTTTAAGTATAGTTATCTGAATTATAAAACTAAAATTTTAATAATAAGAAAAATTTTATGTATTTTAATGTAATTGTCATTTTTGGTGCTCTAATCCATTGGTTGGATCTATATTTATGTCTGATATATCTGATATTATTATTTTTTCCTGAAGGATTTCATTTAACTTTTCTAGCAGTGGGATGGTGATGAATTCTTTTTAGCTTTTTTCTGTTTGAAATGTCTATATTTTACTTAGATTTTTGAAAATATTCACTGGGTACAGAATCCTAGGTTTTTGTTTTTGTTTTCTTCCAGAATTTGAAATGTGCTCACCCACTGTCCTCTTGCTTATATTTTTTCTAAAATGAAATCTCTCATTCTTCTCTCTGTTCCTTTCCATTAAATATGTCTTTTTTTCTCTCTCTCTGCTCTTAAGATTTTCTGTTGAATACTGGTTTTGATCAGTTTGATTATAATTATTTTCTCCATATCTGTTGTGTTTATGATTCAATGAACTTGTTAAATTGATAAAATTATAGCTTTCTTTAATCAGTATGGAAAGGTTTTAGCCATATTTTCTTCAAATGTATTGTTTTTTTTATCCTCTCTTCCCTCTATTCTCCTTGATAGTCACCAAAAATGTACATTAGTCCACTCGAATTTGTCCAATTATGTCTTATATCTTTCTCCTCTTTTTTTCTCTAGACTCTTCTCCGTATTTCTTTTTTAACAGGTACTATTATTATGTCTTCAAGTTAACTGGTCTTTTCTGCGAAGTCCAATCTGTCACATCTGCCATTAATTCCACCTGAAGTAGGTTAAAAAAAAAAAAAATCCCAGTCACTGAAGTGTTCATCTGTAGATATCTGACACAGAATTCAATTTCTATTATCGTTACATGGATCTATGCTGAGTCTTCTTAACTCCTTCCAAAGATCCCAGAGGAACCATAAGACAAAAGACTAGTTTCCTCGATGTGTAGCCAATCAATAGTTAACTCTTTAGTGGAGTTCTTAATGAATTGATTAGGTACCTGATCCATGTATATTTATGTATGTATGTGTGTGCTTGTGTGTGTATACCTCTATCATATATATTACATCTATATATTTTATTATAAGTATTAATTCCTTATACACTTAGACACCAATGAAAAATATATTTTATTTGTAATAAAAGTGTATAAAATACAATTTCCCTGCTTTATGAAATATGTCATATTCAAGCCAAAGAGTAAGACTTTATTTACTTGAAATAAGTTTCTTCTTCCATTTTCTAGAAGGCACAGGATATATTAAACCTATTATAAAATATGTAATATGTATAATTTTTGTAAGTATATGTTTGCCTTCTACCTTGAAAGTCAACATGCTGCTCTAAGGGGAAGATTTTACTATTTATTTTTGTTTGTTTCTTACCATGTTGATTTTTAAAATACTACTTTTAGGTGCTTCTGGAGCTATTCCTCTGTATATGCTTGTTTTCCAACTTAGATCTTATTCTACCTTATTGAATCAATCTTTATCTCTTTTTAACTCTCCTTTTGAAAAACATGATTCAGTTGCTTTGTTAATAATCATCGGAGAAGTTTTATTTCCAGTGACATGCTTCACAGAATTGTACCTGCTGTACAATATCATATTTTTCAGGAGGGAAAAATAATGTAATATATTAAGGCAAATATTGACTCTCAAGGTTGGCTCTGCTGGCATAAAATTTTTTGATTAATGTACCCAACAAGTTTGCAAACCCCCATGGATAGGAAGTGCACTAGGCGTGAAATCCTCCTACTATTATAGTAAACAACAGCAATTGCAGCACATAGGTAGAAGACTTAAAGTTTCATTGATTAAATATTAATGCTTATGATAATTAACAATGAATACATTTTCAGTGTGTAATTAAACTAGTGCATTACACAAATGTGAATGTACATATGGCTCTAGAAATTAAAGAATATTTCAATGCTTAAACATTAGTTTCAGGGGTAAAACCCCCAGCTGTACCAGGTATCATCAATTGAGTAGGTAATTTTTAATTAATTATAGACACATATGGCCAATGCCACTCATGCAAGGAACAAGCATTTTACTTAGGTAATAAAGGAGGCAAATGTTAAATTATCTGTAACTATTAGCGACTATTCTTGTTGCCATATTGTGAATTAGTCTGATACAATTATTGGTTCTACATTTTATATGAGTAACTTAAGAAACTGTGTTTTGATTTGGGAAAAAATAAAACACATTTACATGGAAGGAGGCAATAGATTTCTTTTGATTCGCATATTAACATTTGAGCAATAGTTCCATGAAGAAAAGGAAAGTCTCCCAAAGGCACTTCACTATTTTACTAAAATGTTGTTGAACGTTTTGGGGAGAAGGAAATAAAGCTGATATCCAGGTCAATTATTTATTTTTCATAGTTGTGAACCATGTTTTAATTAATGTGTATATTTCTTATTTATCCTCATTTGAGAAAATTTTTTCTCTTTCCATGACCTGTACATTATGATGATATAACAAAGTCTTTGATATATCATGGTTATTCTCCTTAAATCATTAATTTCCTCTCCTTCTGCAGTGCTAACTTAATGTGTATGCCCTGGATACATTGCCACATAAAACTATATATATTTTTTAAATTATTTTAAATATGTTACTATTTTTATTATTTTAAATATACTTTAAAATATTTTAAATATTTATATTTTAATTATTTAAATACATTATTTACTTTACATGCATTCTGATTTCATAAGCAACAATAATAAAAATGTGTCTAGCACCTATTATTAGGAAGTGTGCTCTGTGTTTAGCATGTTTTTAACTTTTGTTTGTAACTTTGTTTCAGTTTTGGTTTTAGAAAGGACTCTGAATATTCAAGGTTCGTTTTTTCTTCAGTTTTCTTTGCGTTACATTACATCAATCTGGCCATTTGAAAGAATGATATTACTTATAATTAAAATCCTTATAAATATGCCACTTAATATATTCTGAAAACCAAGTACTTCAATCATTTTTAGTTTTATTATTGTTACAAAATAAAATTATATCAAAATTTGTGCAGAAAATTATTAGGCATCTGATACTATAACTTAGTTGCTACTTGACTGATTAGTGCTTCCACATCTACACATAAAAACCCATACATGATCTGTTATCTTTCAATTCCATTATTCAAACTGAATAAATCAGGAGATATGTCTCACAAGAAATAGTGAAAGAAGTTCTTAAGAGAGAAACAACTGATAGAAGTCAGAAATGTTGATCCACATAAAAGAAGAGCATCAGGGAAAGAATAGTGACTTTTATTTTTCTTAAACTAATTGATCTAAATCTATATTTTTACAAATTACAATAACAATGTATTTGATTATGTATGTATATATGTATATAATGATAACTTATGTATAAGTAAAGGAATGACAGCAAGGATACAAGATATAAGAAGGAGGAACCGGATTATTTTATTGTAAGGGACTTGTATCATTTGTGAAGTAGAATAATGGTACTTTAAAGTGGACTTGGATTAGTTTTAAAAGCATATTGCAAACTTGAAGGCAACATCTAAGATGTCAAAAACAGTACAACTGATATGCTAAAAAAAAGAGATAAGATGGAATCATATAAAATGCTCAATTAAAACAAAAAAAGAGTAGAAGACAATAACTGGAAGAAAAAAAAACAGTAGTAGCCATATTAATTTCTGACCGAGGGCAGAGCATGTATAAAATTCTTCTGAGCAGAACATTTGTTTCTTCTTCTTATATACTTTTAATCATTTATGTTATTATAGGCTTATGGATATTTGTGTTATACTTTGAGTTACAACTCAATATAACTTTTTTTCTTTAGTTTGCTCAAATGGTTCTGGCTTAGACATTGGGAGTTCTTTCAGTTGGCTCTTGCTCTCCTTTGACATATCCCTGATTTCTTTGTTTGTTTATTTTTGAACAATTTCTTACTCTGGTACAGAAAGATGTTTCAGACTTATCTGGCATATTTTTTAAACTTTTTAAAAATGTTTTTTGTTTATTTTTGAGAGACAGAGAGCTAGAGCGTAAGCAGGGGAGGGTCAGAGAGAGAGGAAGACACAGAATCTGAAAACAGGCTCCAGGCTCTGAGCTAGCTGTCAGCACAAAGCCCGATGTGGGGCTCAGACCCACGAACTGTGGGATCAAGACCTGAGCCAAATCGGGATGCTTAACCAGCTGAGCCACCCAGGTGCCCTGGATCTGGCATATTTTTTTATCTCACTTTAGAATTAGTGTCCGCGGAGCCCTATTTCCTTTCGAAATAATGAACAAGACTTCAGTTTACTCAGTGTTACTGGTATATTTTTGTTCTACTCTCTCTCTGGTGACAGATGAAGGAAATCTATATGGGTATATTTACTTTATTATATGCAAGATCTATAAATATTTCTATTTGTAACTATCTGTATTAAGGTAGACCTGAGTTCATAATAATGTCTCCAACTTTAATCTATTACTGTATATATAGATCATTCTAGCTCCTCTCCTTGTCTGTGGACTTTCACTCAAGCTGTAAGAAACTTGGCTGCCACTGCATACCATCCATTCACTTAATTGTTCACCTTCCAATATACATGCACAGCAGCGTCAGCATTTTTAACCCATACCTTTTGTGATGCAACTTTATTGCTTATATATAGTTATTCTTGTCTTTAGTTTTAAATTCCACTTATTTGTAAATTTACTTAGGTCAGCAACTTTTCTCCCCAACTACTTCATTGAGGTTGTTTTATATATTTGCAATATTTTATGATCCACTCTGGAATTCCTTCAACCTCCTGAGTGAGTTTTTAAAAATTTGTATACATTAAGATTCACTTTTTGTATTGTAAAGTGTTTTGGAAAGCGCAGTTTTATGTACCCACAATTATAGTATCATATAGAATAATTTTACCACCCTTAACATAAATACCATGTTCACCTAATTAACCCCCTCTTTTTCCTTGCCCTAAGCCCCTACTTACCACCAATCTTTCTACCATCTTTGGACTTTGCCTTTCCCAGAATGTCATGTGATGAAAATTACAGAGCATGTAGCCTTTTTGACTGGCTTCTTCAATGTATATAAATTAATTCAATAACCTGCATTTAAGATTTATCCACACCTTCTGTGGGTTGATTGATAGCTCTTTTTCTTTCAAAAATGGTGGTTAAATATATCTAATATGATCCCATTTTAACCATTTGTAAGTATACAATTCAGTGGCATTAAATAAATTTACAGTGTAATGTAACTGTCACATCTGTTTGGCTTTCTCTATCATCATCATGTTTTTGCAGTATTTCAAATCTCCACGAGACCTAATCTGACCACCTTATTTAGTATGACATCGTACCATCAACTCTTGCACACCAAAAACCTCTTTTAAAACAATACTTCAGGGGCACCTGAGTAGCTCAGTTGATTGAGCTTCCGGCTTCAGCTCAGGTCATGATCTCATAGTTTGTGGGTTTGAGCCCCATGTTGGGCTCTGTGGTGACAAGCTCAGAGCCTGGAGCCTGTCTTCAGATTCTGTGTTTCCTTCTCTCTCTGACCCTCCCCTGCTCACGCTCTTTCTCCTCTCTCTTCTCTCTCTCTCTCTCTCTTCTCAAAAATAAATAATACATTAAAAAAATTAAAACATTACTTTGCCTTCTGTCTTTATCATTGAAAACATTCTAATACATGGTATCATTTACTAGTTTTTCTGTTTATTTTGGTTGTCCCCTGCTAAATGAGAGCTCCATGAAGGCAAGGACTGTTTGACTTGCTGATATTTAGTAGATCTTTGAGTACCCTGTGCATAGTAAGCACTCAATGTATATGTGTGCTTTAGTAAATAATTAGAAGGATAAATATCAGAATCTCTGTATGAGTCACTAGGGCATAGACAGAGAGATTTATTTTAGGTATGTTTTTGCTAGGAGTTGTCATGAGAGCTGGGGAAAATTGGATGTCACTGTTTTGTATTAATTCTTCCCTGGGGTGAATTTTTGCAGCAAGTGGCTTTAAATCCATGGGGGAAGATGACTGGATGGCCAGTCTGGCTATCGCTCATGGTTTTATAAAGCACCCTATGACGGATCTAATTTTATAACTCTCCCTCTGCTTTGTAAATCTCAGAGTTTTACAGTTTCTTTGAGAAGGGACCCTCTAACCTAAAAAATACCATCTCCTAAATTTGTTTGGGATTAAGAGTTTTTATGCTTAATTATATTATCATCAGCCAGTTCCTATTATTTTTCTCTCTTTCCAAGAACCTTCTCAAACATTTTGTCTTATAGGACACTTGCCATTTCCTTAATTTCTTATGGATTTATTTGGTTTTGTTTTGATATCTATTTTAATTACTTCTGGTTGTAGAGTAGATAAACTCATGTAATCCTGTATTCCATGTGAACTGGAGGACCCTAGATGCTCACTTTTATTATTAGCAGTATGTAAACATATAAGCTCATAGAACAGAGTACATAGTACCCTCAAATAAGATGGTTCATAGATATCTTACTCTATGTGAAATGATGTTATAAATAAGAAAATAAGAATTAATAAATGTGTAATAAGTGTTAATACATTTGTAGTGTTAATAAATTTGTAGAAATTCAAAGTGTTCAGTTTGTGGAAGCAATGTGTGTGTATATGCCAATTTGTACAATTCTCATTATGAGATGATCATATATTTTGACATTAACAAGTGATTTTTTTAATATAGAAAGTAGGTAGTGAAACAATAGGACATAATGGACACAAATTTTAGAATATTAAAATAAAGAATTGAAACAATTTGACTTTCGGAAAGATGGTGGAATAGGAGGGTCCTAAGCTCACCTTGTCCCATGGCTACAACTACATAACAGCCATACTGGTATCAACCACCCAGAACACAGTCTGAAGACTAGCAGAACAGACTCCCCATAGCTAAAGGAAGAGACTGCATCTAAGAGGGTAAGAAGGGTGAGGCATGGTGACTAAACGGAACGCTGGGACTATTCACACTGGGAGAGAGTGGCTCAAAGTAGAAAGAGAGGATGAATACCCACATTAGACTTTGAAAACCAGAGGGCCAAGTTCTTACAATTAGTGTGGCCTAAAACCTGGAACTGTAAAATCAGTAGGGTTGGCTCTGGGAGAGGCTGCACTGTGATAGGAAGCTGAATCCCTGTCCTGAAAGAGAAAGCACAAGAAACAGCCCCGTGGGATACATCCTACAAACAGCAGTTTGAAAAATGCTTGGGATATATGGGAGAGAGATTGAGTCAGTAATCCAAAACTTCCCACCAAACAAAAGTCCTGGACCAGATGCTTCACAGGTGAATTCTACCAAACATTTAAAGAAAAGTTAATAGCTATTCTCAAACTGTTCTAAAAGGGAGAAGGGGGGGGGGCGGGGAAGAAAGAAAGAAAGAAAAGGAAAGAAAGATTTCAAACTCATTCTATGAGGCCAACATTGCCCTGATACCAAAACCAGTTAAAGACACTACAAACAAGATCTCTAGGCCAATATTTCTGATGAACATATATTTGAAATTTCTCAGCAAAATATTAGCAAGCTGATTCCAAAAAATGCATGAAAAATCCATTCACCACAATCAAGTGAGACTTAATCCTGAGTTGGGGAGTGGTTCAATATTTGACAATTCACCAACTTGATATATCACATCAGGAGAAGGGTAAAAAGTAATATGATCACTTCAATAGATGAAAAAAAAAAACCACCAGAAACAAACACACACACAAACAAAAGCATGTTTTTGAAGTAAAGGGAGCTCTGGTAGAAAAAGGTGAAGTAATTGTCAAGATTGCATATGCTTCTAAACAAATTTGTGCTGTACTTTTTGGTTAACTGTAATATTTCTTTAAAACAGTAGCTCATTGTTAGTTCCCTCTCTTACTTCAATGCTTCTTCTCCTGATTGCATCGCTGCTTCCATTATACTGGCTTCTTTACAGTTCCTGGAACAAGTCAGTATGCCCATTTCAATGTCTTTAAAGTTGCTGTTTCCTCAACCAGGAATGTTTTTCCTCCAATCAAACAAACAACAAATAAACAAACAAACAAAAGCCCCACTCCCTCACTTTCTTCATGTCCTTACTCATTATTTGCAAGTTGGGTCTTTCTGGTCAATGGATCTAAAATAACAATTGCATCTCTTCTGACAACACATATTTATTCCTCTTGTATTAGGAAACATAACATTTCTACTATCTAGTTTAATATATATTTACTTATTTAACTTATTTATTTTGTCTTCTCCAGGTAGACAAGGAAGTTTGTCTCTTTTGTTTATTGCTGTATCATCTGGGTTGAAAATGATGTCTCACTCATTGTGAGAACACAAGGGAATCAATTGATAGAGCTGTAATTGATGTCTCTGTGTCTCCTGGATATTTGATTTTAATTCTTGGCTAATATAAGAATGATGAGCTTTATCACATGCCATTTAAAGTCCAAAACACTCTGGGAACAGTTGGTTTACTAATAGTTTTAAACTAGCTTACTAGTTAGGAAACTCTGGCTTCACCACATAACCAAAGACACATCAAAATTTCTACTCTTTGAGATTTCCTAGAGCCAAATTGTATAGATCTTAATGGTAAATGTCAGAATAAGAATACTGGTGTTTTGTGACTGGCTGACTGATAAGACCCCTTAATGTTTTCTGGCACTCTCTTTTATTAATTAACTAATTAATTATTTACTTATTTACTTAAGAGAGAAAGAGAGGGAGGTTCAGGGAGCAGAGGTAGAGAGAGAGAGAATACCAAGCAGGTTCCACACTCAGCATAGAACCTGACACAAGGCTAGATCCCGTGACTATGGGATCATTACCTGAGCTAAAATCAAGATTTGGATGATCAGCCAACTGAGCCATATAGGCATCCCTCTTTCTCTTTCTGTTCCTTAGACTTTGCGTTAAAATTTTTTTCCTGTGAGTATGCTTTTTAGAGTCTAGAATTCTCAAATATCTAATTTCCTGAATTTTTGTGGTGATGCTCAATAAATATTTGTTGAATAAATAGATGAGTGAATGACAAAACTCTATTTAGTTCTACTTCTTGAATATTAAGACTTTGAAATATTCCATAGCAGAATCATAAAAAATATGGGTTGATTAGGATTATGTAACCATTCTAGTTATGTGTGTCAGAAAATCTTTTGAATGATATTGCTTACAGTGAATTTAAAATCTTGTCAAGTCAGGATAAAAGAAAGAGTTTCATAGAGACTTAACTTATTTTTATAACAGGTTAATTAAGCTTCATTTACTGGAACCACTGCAGATCTTTCTCTTTACTTAAGGAAAACCAAGAACAAAATAGAGAGTTTAAATAGAAGAAAAAATGTTTTCTATTGGTGCACTTTGTATTAACTATTTCCTAAGGCATATTACCCAGAATAGATCAGTTCTAAATTCCTAAACAAATGACCAAACTAAGAACACCAGTTATAAAACTTAAAAATACAAACTTTTTCACTAATTCAAAGGGATACATGTACCCCTGTGTTTATTGCAGCATTATTTACAATAGCTAAATTATGGAAGCAGGCATAAGATCCATTGAAAGATGAATGGATAAAGATGTGGTATATACAGACATTGGAATATTATTAAACAATAAAAAGAATGAAATCTTGTCACTTAGAACAATATGGATGGGGCTAGAGAGTACAATGCTAAGTGAAATAAGTCTGAAAAGTAAACGCTATATGATTTCACTCATGCGGAATTAAGAAACAAAACAAACGAACAAAACCAAAAAAGAGAGAGAGATAGGCAAACAAAGAAGCAGACTCTTAACTGTAGAGAACAAACCAATGGTTACCAGAGGGAAGATGTGTGGGAGGATGGGTTGGATTGGCGATGGGGAATAAGGAGTGCGCTTATGATGAACACTGAGTATTGTAAAGAAGTCCTGAATCACCGCATCGTGCACGTGAAGCTAACATTACACTATGTGTTAGCTAACTGGAATTTAAATAAAAGAAAAAAAAATCTCTAAAAGTCTTATTTTGTATTTATTCCAGAGTGGCCAGGAATATATTGAGAAAATGTATGTCCTATATGTAAGAATATATTTTTGTGTTTTTCTCTTTATTTATTTATTTTTGTTCAACACATGTAATTTTATAAACTCATCTATTTTTATATCATTGTGTATCATGAAATCTTATTCCACTTTACATATATCCCCATGCTTACTTCAAGGAGAGGATATTTGATCTTCAGTATCCATAAGGAGATTTATCGATATGTATTGGTAGGGGTGGGCATGGACTCACAAGGAGCTGCATAATCTAAGGCAGTACAGGTGTGTTTACTTATAAATCTATTAATTTGGGTATGTCTGCTCAAACAATATGAAAATGATATCAGCAATATCATTCACAGACCTTATACTCCTTTTATCATTGCTTGAACCTTGAAGACCAATAAGTTTAGGACTTTCTTATGAATCTTGTAATTCATTCTACTAAGAATATTGAAAAGTCATCATTAAAAATTGCATCTATTGTCATATTTTAATTTTTATTTTCTTCCATGTACTTTTTAATTTCCTCTTTAATTTCTTGGTTAACCCATTCATTCTTTAGTAGGATGTTTTTTAATATCCAAGTGTTCATGGTCTTTCCAAATTATTTTCTTGTGGCTGATTTCAAGTTTTATACTGTTGTGGTTTGAAAATATGCATAGTATGATCTTGATCTTCTTTTGTATTTACTGAGGGCTGATTTGTGACCCAGTATGTGATCTATTCTGGAGAATGTCCCATGCACTTGAGAAGAATATGTATTCTGCTGCATTAGGATGAAATGTTCTGAATATATCTGGTAAGTTCATCTGGTTCAGTTTGTCATTCAAAGTCATTGCTTTCTTATTAATTTTCTGCTTAGATAATATGTCCACTGCTGTAAGTGAGGGGTTGAAGTTCCTTACTTTTATTGTGTTATTATCACCGAGTCTCTTTTTGTATGTGATTAATTGATTCATATTTGAGTACTTTCAAGTTGGGGGCCTAAATATTTACAACTGTTAAATCTTGGTGGATAGACCTCTTAATTGTGATATAATGCCCTTCTTCATCTCTTGTGACAGTATTTATTTTAAAATCTAATTTGTCTGATATACGTATGGCTACTCCAACTTTCTTTTGACATCCATTGGCATGATACACGGTTCTCCATCCCCTTACATTCAATCCGCAGGTGTCTTTAGGTCTAAAATTAATCTTTTGAAGGCAACATGTAAATAGGTCTTGTTTTCTTATCCAGTCTGATACCCTATGACTTTTGTTGGAGCATTTAGTCCATTTATATTTAGAGTGTTTATTGAAAGATACAAATTTAATGCTTTTGTGTTACCTGTAAAGTTGGTGTTACTAGTGATGTTCTCTGTTCCTTCCTAGTCTTTGTTGCTTTTGGTCATATTTGTTTTAATTTATCTTTTCTTCACTCACAGAGTCCCCCTTAAAATTTCTTGCAAGGCTGGTTTAGTGGTCACACACTCCTTTAGTTTTTTTCTAGGAAACTCTTTATCTCTTCTCTATTTTGAATGACAGTCTTGCTAGATTAAAAAATGCAGTCTTGGCTGCATACTTTTCCAATTCAGCACATTGAATATATCCTGCCCCCCTTTTCTGGGCTGCCAAGTTTCTGAAGAAAGATCTGCTGTGAACCTCTTCTGTCTTTCCTTGTTGGTTAAGGACTGTTTTTTCTCTTGCTGCCTTCATAAAATTGATTATCCCCTTGCCATACTAATCAAAAAGAAAAAGGAAGGGACCCAACTAAATAAAATCAAGAATAAAAGAGGAGAGATCACAACTAATACAATGGAAATAGAAACAATAATAAGAGAATATTATTAGCAAAAAAATTGGGCAATCTGGAAGAAATGGACAAATTCCTAGAAACATAAACTAACAAAGCTGAAAGAGGAAGGAATAGAAATTTGAACAGACCTATGACAAGTATAGACATTGAATTTGCAATTAAGAAATATCCTCGAAACAAGAATACAGTCTGATACTTCAGGGGAATTCTACCAACCATTTAAAGAAGAATTAACACCTATTCTTTGAAACTGTTATAAAAAAATAGGAAAACTTTCAAATTCATTCTACAAGGCCAACACCACCTTGATTCTAAAACCAGAAAAGACCCCACCAAGAAGAACCACAGACTAATATTCCTGATTAAAATGAATACAAAAATTCTAAACAAAATTCCAGCAAAACAGATCCAACATTACATTAAGAGAATTATTCACCAAGATCCAGTGAGATTTATTCCTGAGATGCAGGGCTGGTTCAATATCCACAAATTAATCAATGTGATATATCACATTAATAAAAGAAAGGATAAGAACCACATGATCCTCTCAAAAGATGCAGAAATAGCATTTGACAAAATACAGCTCCTTTCTGGGTAAAAACCCTCAAGAAGGTTGGGATATAAGTAACATACCTCAACATCATAAAGGCCATATTGAAAGACCCATAGCTAATGTCATCCTCAATGGTAAAAACTGAGAACTTCCCCTTAGTTAAGGAATGAGACAGGGATTTCCATTCTCACCACTGTTATTCAACATAGTGTTGGAGGTCCTGGCCTCAGTAGTCAGACAACAAAAATAAATGAAAGGCATCTACATTGGCAAGGAGGAAGTCTTTTTGAAAACCCAAATGACTACACCAAAATTTGGTAGAGCTGATAAATGATTTTAGCAAAGTCGCAGAATATAAATCAATGTACAGAAATTGGCTGCATTTCTATACACCAATAGCAAAGCAGCAGAAATCAAGGAATTGATCCTGTTTACAACTGCACCAAAATCCTAGGATTTAGGAATAAAGCAAACCAAACAGGAAAGATCTATACACCGAAAACTACAGAAAGCTTAAGAAAGAAATTGGAGGAGACAAGAGGAAATGGAAATATGCTCATTGGTTGGAAGAACAAATATTGTTAAAATGTCAATACTACCCTAAACAATGTACATATTCATGAAATCCCTATCAAAGTACCACTGGCATTTGTCACAGAGCTATAACAAACAATTCTAAAATTTGTATGGAAACAAAAAAGATCCTGCATAGCTAAAGTAATGTTGAAAAAGAAAACCAAAGATGAAGGCATCACAATTCCAGACTTTAAGCTGTATTACAAAACTGTCATTATCAAGGCAATATAGTCTTGACAAAAAAACAGCCTCATAGACCAATGGAACAGAGTAGAGAACCCAGAAATGGACCCACAGATGTATAGGCAACTAATCTTTGACAAAGAAAGAGAGAATATTCATTAGAAAATAGTCTTCTCAGCAAACGTTGTTGGAAAAACTGTACAGTCACATGCAGAAGAATGAACCTGGACCACATTCTTACACCATACCCAATAAACTCAAAATAAATGAAAGACCTACATGTAAGACAGGAAGCCATCAAAATCCTAGAGGAGGAAACAGGCAACAACTTCTTTGGTCTCGCCAGCAGCAGATTTTTACTTGACGTGTCCCTGGAAGCAAGGGAAATAAAAGCAAAAATGAACTATAGGGACTTCATCAAGATAAAATTCTTCTGTACAGTGAAGGAAACAATCAGAAAAACTAAGAGGCAACCAATGGAATGGGAGAAGATATTTGCAAATGACATAGCAGATAAATGGTTAGTATCCAAAATATATAAAGAACTTATCTAATTCAACATCCAAAAACCAAATAATCCAGTAAAGAAATGGCAAAAAGGCATGGATAGACACATTTCCAAAGAAGACATCCAGATGGCTAACAGACACATGAAAAGATGCTCAATATCACTGATCATCAGGGAAATACAAAACAAAACCACAATGAGATACTACCTCACACCTGTTAGGATGGCTAAAATTAACAACTCAGGAAATAACGGATGTTGGTGAGGACACAGAGAAATGGGAACCTTTTTGCACTGTTGTTGCAAACTGGTGCAGCCACTCTGGACAACAGAATGGAGGGTCCTCAAATAATTAAAAACAGAACTACCCTACAAATGAGCAATTTCACTACTAGGCATTTATCCAAGGGGTACAGGTGTGCTGTTTCAAAGGGGCACATGCTACTCCAATGTTTATAGCAGCCTTATTAACAATAGCCAAATCATGGAAAGTGCCCAAATGCCCATTGACTGATGAATGGATAAAGAAAATGTATGGCATATATATGTACACACACAGGAATATTACTCAGCAATCAAAAATAATGAAATCTTGCCATTTGCAACAACATGGATGGAACTAGAGTATATTAGGCTACGTGAAATAAATCAGATAAAGACAAATATATTATTTCACTTATATGTGGAATTTAAGCAACAAAACATATGAACATAGGGGAAAGGAAGCAAAAATAAGATTAAGAATAGAGAGTGAGACAAACCATAAGACTCTTAAATACATATAACAAACTGAAGATTTTTGGAGGGGTTTTGGGTGGGGAGATGGGCTAAATGGATGATGAGCATTAAGGAGGGGGAGGGTGTTATATGTAAGCAATGAATCACTAAATTATACTGCTGAAATCATTATTACACTATATGTTAACTAACTTGGATTTAAATAATAAAAAAAACCCCACATAAACACATCTACTTTCAAAGTCAGACTTTTCCTCTGAACTTTCGTGCCATCAATAAATTTCTTTCATTCTCAGACTGTGAAAGTACTAATTAAGTAAAACTAGTATGTATACCCATACAAATGTTTTTTGATTGCTAAAAAGAAAAGGAAGTTGTAAGAGATCAATCTGTGATTTTTATAGCAGATAAAAATTTCCATATGAATTATATCAATAAGATATACACTCAGTTCTAAATTAATTCAAATTATAATAATTAAAATTTGTACACCCACTCAGAGATAAATTGCAAATTACCTTTATCTGCTTCCTTGCTGATTATAATTATAGTATGTTAACTACAATTTTGCTAGCCCACCTACCAAAATAAGTTTCAAGGATATTCCTGGTAATCATAGGAATGGATAAATTTTATTTAGAAGTTAAAATATATTTATTTATTTTCCTACTAATAAAATTGGTATTCATATAGATACTATAAAATTCAAATATTTTGAAAAAAAAGTAAGAATTTCAATTTCTTGCATTAAGGCCAGCATGGAATTTGAAAGCTTAGTGATCCTAATAACTACCATTTTTGTAATAAGACAAGTGTTTTCAAAAGTCCCAAATCCAGAAGTTTTGGTTAATTATAGAAAAGGATTGTACTTATATATGATATTTCCTCTTCCTCTATTATTTTTCCAAATTCAGACTTTTTCAAATGTTTTTTCTTTATTTTTGAGAGACAGAGAGAGACAGCGTGAGGAGAAGAGGGTCAGAGAGAGAGGAAGACACAGAACCTGAAGCAGGCTCCAGGCTCTTAGCTAGCTGTCAGCACAGAGCCTGATGCAGGGCTCGAATCCACGAACTATGAGATCATGACCTGAGTTTAAGCCAGAAACTTAACCCACTGAGCTACCCAGGTGCCCCCCAAATTCAGACCTTTTAAACATGGGTGTGGGAAAGTTAAAGCTTAAGCTTAAAATATTAAATAATTTTTTAAATCTATAGGAAATATGAATGTTTTCACTCCACCCAATGTAGTAAGTGTATGAACGTGTGTGTGTGAAATTTCTCTGCAGATTCAGAAGCATCTCTTAGATCTCAATTAGATCCCACATTTCACAGAGACAATTAGATCCCATGTTTCCCTCATTTACTGGCCCAACATAATAGCTTAATTGATGTCAAATTCTTAGCAGACTCAGCCACCATATCCCCATCATATGTATAGGCAAGGAAGTAAGGAGAAATGAAGCCAGAAAGAGAACTTTGTTTGGTATTTCTTCCCACTGTGGACTGATCGGAACTCCTCTTTTTCTATAGAAAGGTGATAGCAAAAAGGTAAACATATTCCTATTACTAAACATTTATGATTTATGTGGTTTCATATATGTTTTAGTCAGATATGTGTAGTAAATAGAGAAATATATTACGTATTTTTTATTATTTACACATTGGTGGGCCTTCCATTTTTATGATATATCCATAGTCATTTCAAAGTCCATCACTTGGTAAATCCCCTTAATATCTACCCCCTTAACCATCTATTACAAAAGACTTATGAATGTTTTATTAAACCTAGATTCTCTGTTCTAGATGCAGACTCTTCATTTAAAAAGGTTTGCTATGGGATGCCTGGGTGCCTTAGTCAGGTGAGTGTTCAACTCTTGAATCCAGTTCAGGTCATAATCCCAAGGTTGTGGGATCAGAGCATGTCAACCTTACAGTGAGCATGGAGCCTGCTTGAGATTTTTTCCTTCCCTCCCTCCCTCCCTGTCTCCCTCTCTCCTCCTCCTCCTCCTCTTCCTTCTCCTCCTCTACCCCTGCTTGCATGCTCTATCTCAAAATCAAAAACAAAAACTTAAACAAAATTAAAAAAATTAAAAGTAGCTATTTTATGGAGAATAAAAATATAGCTCTAAATATATTTTAATAAGTCATACATGAAGCATGAATGTATATAAGGAAATGAATCACTTTATAAGGTATATTAACAAACACCTGTTTTGCATACTTTTGTTATCCAAAGCATATGTAGTATCATTTGTACACGCTTGGGTACACACTAATCAGTATTAAGGTGATTATCAAAGAACAGAGTAAATACAAAGAAAAGGTTACCTGTCCCCATATAGCAATGGCATACCAGTAGAAAAATATGTATAGCCTGATTATTCCCTAAAAGAAAAAAGTGCAATTACATGTCTCATGTGTGATTCCTACCTAGTAACGAGATATCAGGATGAAACCTGAGCACAGTCAAGCAAGAGTTGGGCCCAGGAAGAAACCTGAGCACAGTCAAGCAAGAGTTGGGCCTTCCTAAAATAGAGAAAGAGGAGAATCATGAACGTGTTAAGATAGAAATGGATGGCTTGGTATAATATACAGGTATCCTATAATTACTTGCCCAGGGATCTCACAATGAAACAGAATAATAAATAAATGACCTCATCAGAGTTCTTTAATTTTTTTTACCTTCTCTCCAATATCAACTTGAGCTGTTATAATGGGATAATATTAAATGAATATACCATTGCTTGATATGATTTCATTGTGCTCTTTTTTCACTGCCTCCATAAAACCAACCTGTCTCCAGGCCTTTTCAAAGATAGCATACTTCTTTAATGAGGATACGTAAAAGAATATGAAGGATGTCTACCTGCTTAATGTTAGCATTTGTTAAACAGATTTTTTTTAGTTTTTGCCTATTAGTGAAGCAGGAAACCAAGTTACTGAATTGCACCTTGAACTTTTTTTTGTTAAGGACTTAGAGCATAACAAAATAGGAAAAAAACTAGGACAGTTAAACAAACAAAAAAAAAATAGAAAAGAGAGCAATAGAAGATAAAACACCATAGAGTTTACTCTTCTTGTAAGAATTCCATATATTGCAATAAGTTCTCCAGGAAATTGGGAAGCATGGAGTATAGAGACAGCAGGGGCTGATGTAACAAATTTGTCCCCTGGCATTTCATATTTTATGGTTTATGAGGCTTATGGGTGAGATCCCCTAAGACCCTCCAGCTCTAGCGTATCCACCAGATAAATGTGGCTGCACACATGAACCTAGGTGATTCTGGCAGAACAATCTCCAGACAAGGCACAAAATTTGGAAAATAAAATAAGCAAAATATTGGCAAGCTTTTACTATGCTTTTACTAAGCTTTTACTAACTATGCTTTATAGAGAAAAAAATACACATATATTTCCATTTCCACTGAACTTAAAAAAATTTTTTTAATGTTTTTATTTATTTGTGAGAGAAAGAGAGAGACAGTGTGAGCAGTGGAGGGTCAGAGAGAGAAGGAGGTACAGAATCTGAAGCAAGCTCAAGGCTCTGAGTTGGCTGTCAGTACAGAGCCCAATGCAGGGCTTGAACCCACAAACTACAGGATCATGACCTGAGTCGAAGCTGGACACTTAACCAACTGAGCCACCCAGGTGCCCTGAACTTTCTAAAATTATTTTTGTTTTCAGGCAGGCCAAGGATGAAAGTCCTACTTTACGTAAAGCAGACATGGTAAACAATATTAATAACAATGCACTCTTTAAAATTATCCCTGAAAATTTTTCTTATAGCATACTCTAGTTGACAATAAATTGCTAAGCCACACAGGCGTCCCAATCAACCTTAGTTTATTGAAAAACAAGAATGCAGATATAGTTTTTCTATAAGAGGCAATGTTAACCTAAATATTAACTCAGATTTTCAAAACTAGATCATTATTTCTTTAATATTTCAATATTCTCTGCTGGGAATAATAATTAATATTTTTATATTGAAAAATGAAACAAGAGTACCTTTATTTTTAATTTTTTAATGCTTTTTACTTATTTTTGAGAAACAGAGAGAGACAGTGTGAGCTGAGGAGGGTCAGAGAAAGAGGGAGATACAGAATCTGAACCAGGCTCCAGGCTCTGAGCTAGTTGTCAGCCCAGAGCCCAGCATGGGGCTCGAACCCATGAACCCTGAGATCTGACCTGAGCCGAAGCCAGACCCCTAAGCGACTGAGCCACCCAGGTGCCCCAAAACAAGAGTAACTTTAACTTAAACTTATATTATTTTATCATCATTGTCAGTAATGTTTTCTTTATACTACTGCAGCAATATTAAGAATATATAGTAACTAGGGCAATTAACTTAGAGACTTGCTTTCTGTGGCAATAATATGGGGTTTTTTAATGTTTGTTTATATATTTATGTATGTATTTATTTTTTTATTGAGAGCACATACAAGCAAAAGAGTGGTAGAGGGAGAGCAAGAGAGAGAATCCCAAGAAGGCTCTGTGCTGTCACAGAGGCCAATGCAGGGCTTGAACTCACAAACTGTGAGATCATGACTTGAGCTGAAATCAAGAGTCTCACCCTTAACAACTGAGCCACTCAGGCATCCCAACACTGTGGGGTTTTTTTTTTTTTTGACATTTTGAGTCCTTTATTGTACTAAGTGTGTTGGAAAATATCATTTTTCTCCACAGAGATTCAAATTTAGCCTGTTAAGTATTCTGGAAATGCCAGATGGGAACATGACAGAGAAACTCTGGCACCAGCTGGAAGCAGCTTACTTTGGCCAAATTTGAGACAATTCGAACCTCAAACAGAAATATGATACTAACGGGTTATAACACATTGAATAAAAATTAAAACTGAACCTTTGTGAAAACAAATAATAATTACATATTATTTCTTCAAAAAGGCTGAATGTCTAAATCAGAATAATAGACATCTAAATTTAGAAAGCAGGTACCATGTCAGATGAATGAATTCCTATCAGCAATATGCTCTGTGGCTACTCAGTTAACTTAAAATTTATCACCTAATTGAAAACTTTACTCATTTATAGAGTTAAGCCAATGGATACCTTCTGGAATAATCACAAACAATACACAAAATCACACAAAGAGTATTTATTGCCTACACTAAATACATAATGGTTACTTGTATACATCTGGCAAAAATTATACAGGTATATATGTAATAGTTGGTGAAAGAGAATATTCAATGAACAGTATTTTATTCTAGGCAACAAGAACTGATAATCAGTGATTAAAGACAGATTGCTGGGTTCAATTTTGGTGTGTCTGTATTCAAATGTGTGAGCTTCTTTCTTCATCTCTGAAGTAGGAATGATGACTGTAGCTAACTCAAAGGCATTAGTGGAGAATACACCTTCCCAAACTTAGAGCAGGGTCCACTATGTGATAAATCTTCAGTAATACCTCGTCAGAACAATCTAATAATAAACAGTGATCTTTGTATGTACCAGACACCATGTTAAATCTTTACATTATTCAATATATTTGCTCTTCATCCTCATCTCTATTTACTGTCAGTGGGACTCTTGCAGCTGTAAGTGAAAGAGAAGTAATTTAACTGTCCTAGTTTTACCTAATGAATAATTAGGTTACCTGGGCCCCAAATTCTTATGTGTCTAATGGCAAACTTTGAATCTTAAGTACTATAAACTCTTCCAAGTGAGTGAGGGGTTCAGTTTTGAATCTGACCACTTTTGGTACTGGCAGGGTCATCCTAATTGTAAATTGTGAAACAAATTGCCTTCTTTTTCCTAGAAGACCTCCAAAGACTATATCCCAAATCCTAAAACTAACAGATAATTTCTCCACATCATCTGCGTATAAGATTAATTGGCATTTGGCCAGTTTGGACCAGGGTTACTGAAAGTGGGACTTCTGGCTTTTGTTTCTTGAGTATTTTTTTAAGCATAATAAACACAAGAATATCTGATTTTTCTGTGTATTGCCAGCCGCAAGCCTGAAAAATCGATATGATAACTAAAACTGTAAAATATAGTTTTTAATTCGTTCTTATGGTCTGCTGAGCAAGACATTCATCCATGACAGACACACACCTGTCCATACCTAATGTTTCAGTAGCCACCCACAGTTACTGCACAAGATACGGCAAGAAATAAATCATTGTTTTACTCTCTTGGATTTAAATACATGTACTTAAACAGAATCATTATTCATACTTACAGCTAAATAATGATGGATAGGAATTCTTTACAAATGATGACCAGTGTAGGTGATGTGAACATAAATGGCTAACTTCTTTGTACTGAAGAAATATATGGTCAGTTGGTAAGCTAAGGCATTAATTTGATTTCTAGGTCTTGAATTAGTTAAGTGCATTTACTTCAAAATGCACAGAATTATGTACTTTGTACATTTTTAAACTAAAAAAAGAATTTACACAAAAGAATTAAAAATTGTTTAGTTTCTAATATGTTATCTTTTGATTTATGTCAGTGATGTACTACATTGAATTATCACTCCCTTTGGTTTTACTTCTTTATAATAGCACACCCTTTCATCAGAGGTATGAATTTTTAGTGACTTCAACTATAGGCAGAGTATCATTTCTATCCCATTGATGCTGTATGTGTCAGTATGATTTGATTTTGGCCAATGGAATACTAGTGTATATGAAGAGATTAACATGATAGGTTTGAGTTTTTGCATTCTGTTGATCCCTGGTGAGAATAACATACCCCAAATAGCCACTGATGATGTTACTTCAATCTAGATCCCAAAAATCAGAGTTGATCTGAAATACCTAGCCTACCCAAATCAGCCAAACCACACCTGAACTTCAGGCCTATGTGTGGAAATTAATTTTAATTTTTTTAATTTTTTATTTTCTTTATTTTTTGTTTTTTAGTTTTTTTAAACTTTTATTTATTTTGAGAGAGAGAGAGAGAGCCAGAGAGAGAGACAGACAGACAGACAGAGACAGAGACAGTGCATGAATGGGGGAGGAGCAAAGAGAAAGGGAGACAGAGAATCCAAAACAGGGTCCCAGCTCTGAGCTGGCAGCACAGAGACTGACGCAGGGCTCAAATCCACGGACTGAGAGATCATGACCTGAGCTGAAGTCAGACGCTTAACTGACTGGGCCAGTCTTTTTTATAGAAAGACATTTAAACCTTATGTTATTTTTCCCCAGCATATATATAATTTAACATGTGTTGCTTCTTAGTTGTTAAAAGTCACTTTTTCTATTTTATCAATAATTTGTCTCTTATATTCATCATGTTTTCACTGTTTTTTTTCCCTCTCATTGGTTAATTAATTAACAACTTTCTCTGTTTGGAGTTCTAATTGGGAAAGATCTAATATTATTGGGGAATATTGAAGACTAATGATTTGGTAATGATAAATGTTAGTTGAGAGGATACACAGGAAATAATGTGATAACTCATTTGAATATTTAATATAATATTCTTAATAGCAATAACCTTTATTTTAGGTGAGTTTGCTTCCATAGCAACTCAGACGCATTTCTGCTACCAGTCATTACAAATGAGTAGTAGCGATTACAATTCTTTCAATAGTAAAACATCAACCTTTCATCTGTTTCTGGAGGCGTATGTTTGAAAGAGAAATTCATCAATCTATGAGATGCTATTTTAAGTTTTAATGAGTACAGTTTTGTGCAACTTAGCTATCTCACATGAGCAGTAAATATTTAATCCAATTGAGATAGTAAAGAGCAAAAAGATCCATGTATTCCTCAGGGAAAGATGAAGTATAAATTGATAAGAAGATAAGCCTATTTCTATAGGTTAAAATTCTTCTTGGAAATGTACTTGGATTCATTTATCAGTTGTTTACAGTTTTGCTTAGAGAATCACTTAAATTGGTGGTGGTGCCAAGAGAAATAGTGATTATTTGATTGAAATGAATGGAATCCTGAAACTCTGAATACTTTTAATACTTTTTTCCACATCTATTATTTGTGAGAAGTAGCATAACTTCAACAAGAAGAATGGCTCTGTGTAAATGGGTGTGGTTTCAATGAATGTCTAAAAATGTTCACCAGACTTGCAGGGGCTCTTTTTCAAGGTCCATCTCTGCCTGCATAATTAACTCACTTGGAATTTCAGGTTTCTTTGTTGAAGCTTACTAGAGAGATGATTTATACTATTTGATAATTAACAAATATATATTTCATGTACTACTACTATTATTATTATTTCCTTATATATTACTAAAAACAAACATTTGGAGTCAACTTCAAAAGAGTAATGGTAGCTATCAATCTCATCGAAACTAAGAACAACACCAGCATTAACAGCAAGCAGTACATTATCTTGCACCCTTAAACCCCTTGGGCATTTTCTTCAGTTTTGAGAGAAAAGTTGAAATTTCCTTTTTTAAAAATATTTTTAATGTTTTATTTATTTTTGAAGCAGAGACAGAGCATGAGCAGGCAAGGGGCAGAAAGAGAAAGAGACACAGAATCCAAAGTATGCTTCAAGCTCTGAGCTATCAGTACAGAGCCCCATGTGGGACTTGAACTCATGAGCCGTGATATAGTGACCTGAGTTGAAATTGGACACTTCACCAACTGAGCCACCAGGCGCCCCTGAATTTTCTAAAATATGCTTTGTAGTCAACTTTTATACAATTTTGTTCAATTTATTTGTTTTACACATTAAATTTCTCCCATACTAATCTCTTTTTTCACATCTGGTAACTGTACCTCCAGAGAGAGTGATACATTTTCTCATGGAAAATTCTCAAATTTTGTCAAATCTAAATTTCTCTTTTTTATAAATAATTCATTTAACTTGTGCCTTAACCCAGCTTTTATTTATCATATTAGTTAGGTTCTTTTTCATTGAGCCATTACTATTTTCTCTATTTTGTCTTAAAATGCCACAACTAGAACTAGATGCTATTAACAGGCACACCATTTTCTTATATCATAGGCCGTTTATAAATAAGTCATAAAAATGTAGACAGAAAATAAGTCAGGGGTTGTTTTCAACCTTGAACATCCCTATCCTTTTTTATTTTTTTTAATTGAAAATTCTCATTTTAACGAGACTGACGGTTATTTGCACAGTTAGAGTCATTTGCACATACTTCTACCTATAACACAACAATGATATTATTACAGAGCTGATGGGAAAAATAGAAGAAACTTTTTTTCAAATATTTAAAGGCTATTTAAGACACAAAACAAACAAGCCAAGGGAAAAAGGGAGAGAAAGAAACCATGGAACAGACTTATAACTATAAGGAACACAGTGATGATTACCAGAGAGGAAGTGGGTGTGGTGGCTGAGTAAAATGGGGGATGGGAATTAAGGAGGCCACTTGTGAGGAGCATAGGGTGGTGTATGGAAGTGTTGAGTCACTGTATTGTACACCTGAAACTAATATAACACTATAGGTTAACTAAACTGGAATTAAAAGAAAAATTTAAAAAAAAATGAAGCTGGGGGGACCCAAATTTTAAGGATTAATTTTGAAAATTAAATACCCTGATAACCTAAGTATTAAAAATGACTGTTAAATACTTCGAAACAGGGGCGCCTGGGGGGCTCAGTCGGTTAAGCCTCTGGCTTCGGCTCAGGTCAGATCTCACAATCGTGGGTTCGAGCCCCGCATCAGGCTCTGTGCTGACAGTTAGCTCAGAGCCTGGAACCTGCTTCCGGTTCTGTGTCTCCTTCTTTCCGACCCTCCCCGTCTCATGCTCTGTCTCTCTCTGTATCAAAAATAAAGAAAACATTTTAAAATTTTTTGAAAAAAAGAAAAATACTTTGAAACATATTAATAGTTAATTAATAAGGCATAGATAATAATAATGCCAACTTTTCTATTTGTGGCTCTGGTTTAATAAACAAGAAGGCTAGTATCCTTAAGTTTGAAATAATTTTTGTATACACATTTATCAATTGATGAAAATGATCTACCTTCTTTCTGGTGATTAAGTGCAGTAAAGAAATGATATTAATCCTAAATAAGTAATTCTCTTTGTGGCTTTTCAGAATTGACATCAGTACTCCTTGTTTCTCTAAAACATTACCCTGAAGTCTTCCCAAATGTCTACTTCTTCATTCACTCTGTATTAGTAATTGAGTTAAATCTATTTCATCATGTTTCAATTTAGCTATTATACAAATTTGAATGCTTTTAAGTTGGAGAATTAGTATAATTTACTTATAATATTATACGTATGCAGGTGACCCTTGCATGTCATGGATTTGAACTATGCTTGTCTCCTTATGTGTGGGGATTTTCTAACAAATACAGTACAGTGGAGAAGGCATATTTTTTCTTCCTTATGATTTTCTTAATAATGTTCTCTTTCTTCTAGGCTACTTTATTATAAGAATACAATATATAATATATATAAATACAAAATATGTATTAATTGACTATGTTATCAGTAAAGCTATGGTCAACAGTAGGCTATTAATAGATAAGATTTAGGGGAATCAATGTATTTTGGAGGTAAGTACCCAGTCGTGAAATTACCTGATTATAGATGCAATTACCTGATTTAACTTTTTGAGGAACTTGCAAACTGTTTTCCAGAGTGGGTACACTAGTTGGCATTCCTACTAACAATGCAAGAGGATTCCTTTTTCTCCACATCCTTGCTAATACTTGTTTTTTGGGTTGTTGATTTTAACCATTCCGATGGGTATGAGGCGATATCTCATTGTAGTTTTGACTTTCAGTTCCCTGATGGTGAGTGATATTGAATATATTTTCATATGTCTGTTGGCCAACTGTGTACCTCCTTTGGAGAAATATGTTTATATCTTCTGCCCATATCTAATTGGATTATTGTGTGTGTGTGTGTGCAGTTGTTTAAGTTCTTTTTCAAAGGGACACAGGCACCCCTGTGTTTGTAGGAGCATGATTTATAATAGCCAAAGTATGGAAGCAGCCCAAGTGTCTGGTGAGAGATGAATGGAAAAAGAAGTTGTGGAATGTATATACACAATGGAATATTATTCAGCCATAAAAAATGAAATATTGCCATTTACAACAACACTGATGGAGCCAAAGAGTATAATGCTAAGCAAAATATGTCAATAAGAACAAGACACATACCACATGATTTCATTCACATGTGGAATTTAAGAATCAAAACAGATAAGCACAGGGGGAAAAAGAGAGAGAGGAAAGCTAAGAAACTCACTCTTGACTATAGAGAACAAATTGATGGTTACCAGAGGGGAAGTGGGTGGGGGGGATGAGGGGAAATAGGTGATGAGCACTGATTGCTGTATAAATTCTTGAATCACTATGTTGTTTATCAGAAACTAATATAATATAGTATGTTAACCATACTGGAATTTAAAATAAAAAAAATACAATAAAAATAATGTTTGGAGAGTAAGTTATATGCAAATTTAGAAATGTAGAAGGGTGGGTGCCCCTAACCCCCTGTATTATTCAATAGCCAACAATAATTAGTATTTATGATGTAAAACTAGGTCCATCCACTTTCCTACAAATGGCCGCCATATTTCATTCTTTCTCATTGTCATGTAATACTCCATTGTGTGTGTATATATATATATATTTATATATACCACATCTTCTTGATCGATTCATCAGGTGATGGACATTTAGGCTCTTTCCATGTTTTGGCTATTGTTGACATTGCTGCTATGAACATTGGGGTAGATGTGCCCCTATGCATCAGCACTTCTGTATCTTTTGGGTAGATCCCTAGCAGTGCTATTGCTGGGTCTTAAGGGAGTTCTATAGATAGTTTTTTGAGGACCCTCCACACTGTTTTCCAGAGCAGCTGCACCAGTTTACATTCCCACCAACAGTGTAGGAGGGTGCCCATCTCTTTACACCCTCGCCAGCATCTATAGTCTCTTACTTGTTCATTTTAGCCACTCTGACTGCTGTGAGTTTTAAATCACACAAAACTAGACTCCCTATTGCAATTAAAAAAATTAAGTTCTAAGTGGAAATGTAAAAATGTTCATTTACAATCTCCTGAGTTTTTTAACTATTTTACACCTCTTTAGCTCATGTATCATTGACATTGTACAGTGTAATCTGGCTTATAGTTGGAGAGAGAGCAATATCTCTACAATATATATAGGTAAAATCAATTTTTTATTGAAGTAAAGTTATTAAGTTAAGAATATTACTGAGGTGCCTGGGTGGCTCAGTCAGTTAAGCATCTAACTTCGGCTTAGGACATGATCTCATGATCTCAGGACAGGGCTTGTGGGTTCAAGCCCTGCGTTGGGCTCTGTGCTGATAGTTCAGAGGCTGGAGTCCACTTCCGATTCTGTGTCTTCCTCTCTCTCTCTGCCTCTTCACTGCTCATGATCTGTCTCTGTCTCTCAAAAATAAATAAATGTTAAAAAGGTTTAAAAAGAATATTATTGAATAATATTTCTTTCTGTGCTAAAATTAAAGACTACTTTGGAGACTATTATTTAGTAGACGTTTTCCATCTTTTGAAATCTCAATATAGTTCTCATATATTTTATTTTATCCGTGGGAGTTTTGTGAAATGAGTCCTGTCATCCTTTCCGAATTTTTGTTTTTTCATCTATAGATGACAAATATCCAGACTAATTGTTAATTTCTTTTATTAACTTAGAAACAAAACCAGAACTATAGTGTAGTCATTATGGGGACAGATTTTGAAGTCAGACAATTGGGTAGAAATTCAGGTTTTGGAAACAAGTAGCTATTCCATCTTGGATAAATTATTTATTTGTTCTATAACTCAACTTACTTAACTGTTCAAAATGAATCATAATGAGAGTAGGATCCACTCCCAAAAATTATTCTCAGAATTACCAAAGTTCATAGATGAACACTCAGAAGAGCACTTAGTGTATATAAATCAATAAAAAATAATAATTTTAAGCTAATTGAGTCAATCAATGATGGATATTGAAATTATTGTCAAAAAACCCAAAAATCCCATCAGACCCACATCCAGAGATCATTAACATTGTACGAGGGATGCTTAATAGGGTATATTGTATTAGTGCAAATGTCTAGGAAATACATTAGAATAGATTACGCCTCAGCATATATTTTACAACTAGATTCAGTGATTTTTCTTTATTTAAGATGAACAATATGTCTCCTTCTCACTTTAATGGGCAATTATGTCAAATATATAAATCTTAACTCTATGGTGTTCATAGTTCTCATGCAATAAAAATGTCTAAATTAAATTTTACTCTGTATTAGAGAGGGAATTTCTTGCTTGACACATTTAATTTCAAGATAATATAGCTGTTAAAGTAACAAGAGAATTTTGAATATACAAAGCTCTGTAAATTCACAATGACAAACTAATTATGATGGTGGATGCAGTTCCTTGACAAAGGTTATTCTGACACTCTGTAAATCTGCGGTTCATAAATCCCCGTAGTTTAGATAGATTACAGCTCAATAATGAAGGGAGGACTAATCAAACAATACTTCTGACAGCCAATATTTGCTCATTTCCTTCTTTACCCATGTACCAGAAGTCAATAATTAGTCTTTTCCATAATTATTTTGTCTATGAACCAAGATTATTATTGTGGCAGGCTTATATGTTTGGGGAAGTATTTCATAAGTAAAAGATTCCCCAGACACTATTCTATATTATATTTTAAATATCTGCTAAAAATGAAAAATGTTTGTTGTGTCAAGAAGTTTAAGAATTATGGGGTAAAGTCACCTTAAATAATTTTGTGGGGGAGAGAATTTCTTAATGTTTCCACTATAGGGGACATAATATGCCTCACTTTCCAAACTTGTATGAACACAGAAAACTTCATTATGGAATGCTATGAACATTCACTAGTGCTATATGGGAAACACTATCATACACCGAAAAATAGCGAATTAGTCTATCACCAAAGTGAGTTAACAGTATGTATGTAAAAAAAAATTCTATTTTAGCTGAAAATCTGTCTCTTACTGGATTTAACAAATATTTAAATAAAAATGTAATGCTAAAACAGTAGCATTTTTTTAAACACAGTTTTTCAATCCATAGCAAAGCTGTCTGGAATACTCTCTCTTTCTCTAATACTTTTAAATTTAATTCGTGGTAATTTTATTATCCATAGAATTTTATCTTTTTGCTTTAAACAGAGTTGACCCCCCTGTTTCTAAAATCTATTCTATAGTCATTTCTTATTTTACTTGAGATATTTGAACACTTGGTTGCTCCATTCTCTTCCATGTCTACACTGAGTTCCTGAATACCATGTTTTAAGATGACATCGACATGAGTTCAATTTCCAAACATATATAGCTGCAGCCAATCTAGTCCTCCCCTCTGGATAACAGAATTGTATATTCAATTCCCAGTTTGGATTTCATAGTATGATCTTTAACTTACTATGTCTAAATTTAACTTCTTAATCCTAGCTAACTCTGTTCCTCTCACAGCTCTCTATATTTCACTAAATGGCAATATTCTTCTGATTGATCAGTACCAGACTTTGGAGTTGATCTGGACTGCTTTCTTTCTCTGACTCCATAAACATATTTTGAGGACTTTTTTCAAAATAAATCAAGAGTCTCAGGGCACCTGGGTGGTTCAGTCAGTGAAGCATCTGACTCTTGGTTTTGGCTCAAATCATAGTCTCACAATTTAGGGGTTCAAGCCCTGCAAGGACTCCACACTCACAGTGTGAAGCCTGTTTGGGATTCTCTCTCTCTTCCTCTCTCTCTTCACCTCTGCAACTCATTCTCTCTCTCTCTCTCTCTCTCTCTCTCTCTCTCTCTCTCTCTCTCTCTGTCTCTCAGAATATATAAATAAACTTTAAAGGGAAGAAAATTAAAAAATAAATATTCTTCCCTTAAAAACAAAACAAATAAGTCAATAGTCTGACCACTTGTCATCTTGGTCAATGATCCTATCATGTATTATATGTATTATAACTCTCCTTTTTTATTTCTCAGCTTCATATGTATATTCCATATCTAGTATGTAAGTCAGGAAATACATTTTTATTAAATGTGTGTCCTATCAGGAAAATTATTTGCTAAAATTCTACAATGGTTGTGAACTCAGAGTAAAATGCAATATCTCTACCTCCTCTAGATCTGTATCTAATGACATACCTGTGACATTATCTACTACCATTGTTCCTCTCACTTATTCACCTTTTATTTGTTACTGCTGCTGCTGCTGCTGCATGACTAATTGTCCCCAAAATCAATGGCTTTAAACTGCACATAGATGCTCTCAGAGTTTCTGGTCTAGAATTCTACAGTGTATCTGTCCTCTGTTTCAGGTTCTGTCACCAGGCTACAATTCAGGTGTTGACCAGGGGTGAGGTTTGGCTGAGGAAGGATCCACTTCCAAGTAGACTTATGTGTTTTTCATAGAATTCATGTCTTTGAGGCTATAAAATTGTAGAGGTCAGTTCCCTTTTGGCTATTAGCCAAAAATCACACTTAGCTCCTTACCACACAGCCTTCTCTTTAGGCCTACTCACAACATCACAGATTGTATGATCAAAGTGAAGCTAAGATGAGAGAGAGAAAGGAAGGAGGAGGAGGAAGGGTAGGAGGAAAAGAAATGGGGAGAAAGAGAAGTGGGAGGGAGGAAGAAAGGATACAGAGACAGCAAAACAATCTTTTTAAACCTAATCTTGAAAATTATATTCCATCACTTTTGCCACTTGTTATTTTTGGAAGCAAGTCATTAGGCCCAATTCTGACCTAAGTGGAAGGGATGTTGCAGGGTTATGAATACTGAGATCTGAGATCTTTGGAATTCCTTTTAGAAGGATGCCTACCACCCGGCTCAGCTCCACTAAAAACCTGTCCGTGCTTCAAAATTATCAAGGGTCCTCTCTTTGAGTGCTCCACAATTGCTACTTCTGTCAGAATCCTCATTCCTCAGATTATGAACATGTTGATCCTTTACACCAATTACATGTCTGCTCAATTTCTACCATATTAATGAGACCTTTGTAGATGGTAATCTTTTAATAACTAACGTGTTTCTATGAGCCCCAGCCATTGATTCACTATCTTTCCCATACCCTGCTCTAGTTTTATAGTACTTACTACCACCTGATGTATTTTACGTTTACCTGTAACTTTAAGAGCACAGAAATATCAGGTGTTTCATTCATTGGTGGATCCTCACCAACAAAATTACTGATGGACAAATGAAAAAATCATAAACGTTTACAGTCTTTACTCAACAATTATTTTTTCATGAATATTACACAAAATAAGTGATTTAAATATTTTTAGATGCATAAACTCATAATTTTGTCTTTTGACAATATCAAAACTTCAGGATAATTTAAAATGTGTATATTAACTGTGATGTGTGCAGGCATTCAAAATCCTACCTAAGTTCTATTACCAGAAAATGTTCATGATATAGTAAATGCAAATATTTAAGAAAATTGTTGTAGAGATATCACTTACTTATACAGATAAGAGATTTAAGTATGCATTTACTTGGGAAATAGATCATGGGTTTAAAATAATTATCTGTGTTTTGTATTTTCTCTAGATGTATGGTGTTGTAGTGGATATTGAAATGAGTAACATTTACCTTTTAGTTGTATAGAAAAGTATTTTTAATTTTTTACATCTTAATATAATTTTATATATGATATAAAAATGGAGGGAAAGGAAAAAATAAGAAAATTAAATGGAGGACTAATATGGATGACATTTCTGAGTATATTCTGAGCACTAGTAAATGCTTTATGAGCGTCTCTTTGAAAATCAAACAACAACCTTTGAAGTTAATATTTACCTACTTAAGTTGATGAATAAATTGGAGTTTGAGCAAACTGAAATATTTTTCCAAGCTGATAAAATAACAAAATATATCTTTATAAAATACTATGTTATTTATATAAAGCATAGTTACTGTTTCATATCTCTATCATCTTATTATCTGTATATCTTTTTTTTGTTGTTGTTAAAATTTATTTATTTATTTTGAAGAAGACTGAGTGGGAGAGGGGCAGAGAAGGAGACAGAGAATCCCAAGCAGGCTCCATGCTGTCAGCACAGAGCCCCTATGCTCGGCTTGAACTCACGAACTGAACTGTGAGATCCTGACTCAAGCCAAAACCAAGAGTTGGAAGCTCAGCCCACTGAGGTGCCCAGGCATCCCTGATTTTCTTTTCTTTTTTTTTTTTTTTTCATTTTGTTTTGAGAGAGAGAAAGGTAGAGAGTATGGAGGAGATGCTAAAAGAGGGGGAGAGAGAATCCCATGCAGGGTTTGATCCCATGAACCCAAGCCTGAGATAATGACCTGAGCTGAAATCAAGAGTCAGAAGATTAACTACCTGAGTCACCTGGGTGCCCCTATCTTTCTTTCTATAAACTTTTACCTAATATTTATTCAGATAATTGATGTTAAACTAAAATATATCAGTCACTGCATAAAGCACAATACAATTAACTATTAAAGGATGAATAATCCCATACAAATAATTTTTAACCTGAAAATAATTTTAATAATAATTAAACTTAAATTATTTTAATTATTTTATGTTTGAAAATTTTTTAATTTAAATTAAAAATTTAATTTTAAATAACTAAAACCAAACTCTAAGTTCCTTAAGGGGAACATATTTAAATATAAGCACACAGAACACAAAGAACACAAAAACAAAAGGAAATGGAAACATACACTATGTTTATCGGTCAGGGTCCAGTCAGGATAATGAAATCACTTAAGATATTTTAAGGGAAAATTTAATTAAAATAATTCTTAACTAGGTTTAACAATATTAGTTAGTTAATTTGACTCAGAGAGGTGAAAAAAGAGATGTATCCCTAATCCTAGAGCAGCTGTCAAACTTAGAGCAGGGAAAATAAAAGGAAAGATTTGGAATTAATAAAACCTAGAGGTCCAAGAAAGCAATTCAGTGGAGGTAAAATCCAGACCGAGTGAGCATCTGTGGAAAGTCAGTTTATTTAGGAGATGCCAATGAATTGGTGTTAAAAAAAAAAAAAAAAAGAACAAAAAACTGTTGCTATAGAAAAGAACTGGCTGCCAGGGTGAGGAAATATTGTGAGGGTGAAGCACACAGGAACAGGAAATAGATGAGAAGCCAAAGGAAGTAACAGTAATGCAATTTTCTAAAAAGTGTCAGCATTCATGGAACTTCTCATAAAGCATTTTCTCAGGGCTCTGAATCCAAATAAGGCTTAAGTTAGTGTTAAAGTCTCTGATTAAAAACGTTTTAATGAAATGAATGGAATTTAGTAATTATGCAAATCTACCCCAAATCTCTTCTTTTTTCTGGTTTCTAAAGTTTCCAGAATGTGTCATGTTCCCCTAGAATTTTCTTTTACTAAAAACTAGCTGGATATCTAATTATTATCTGATGTATCACTGAAGGAATAATAAAAGTTTTTATTATTTTATTAACACAGAGCTTCTATGAGTGTATTACAAAATGGGCTTTTATTTTATATGTTTTTAAATAGTGAAAGGACATAGTAAAAAGTATTACTAATGTTCAATCGGGGAAATTACTCAACTATACAATGTTTGTATTTGAGTTAACATAGCAAATTACAAATAAACACAGCTTCATCATATAACATATAAGAAGAAAAAGATTGCAAAAGGTAATCTTTAGATCATTTTTAGTGAATACATAAAATACATAACTAGTGAATTTATTCTTAACTTATAATCACTTACTGTTCTTACTATTCTTCTCTAGAATACTTTATTTCCTATTCTCTAGAATACTTTATTTTATTTATATGATTGTTTTAAATTTTACAACGGTATGGAAAACATTTTCAGCAGATTACTTTTTCTATAGTGTCCAATTAACTAAATATTAACCTCTTCATATATAATTTTTCTCAGTCATATCAAAGAAAACATTTCATCAGATTTAAAATAGGTTATCCTCAACTTAACTTCTTCTCTATTTTTTTAAAATTTTTTAATGTTTTATTTATTTTTGATACAGACAGAGACAGAGCATGAGAGGGGGAGGGGCAGTAAGAGGAGGAGACACAGAACTGGAAGCAGGCTCCAGGCTCTGAGCTAGCTGTCAGCACAGAGACTGATGCGGGGCTCGAACCCACGAACGTGAGATCTGACCTGAGCTGAAGTCGGAGGCTTAACCGACTGAGCCACCCAGGTGCCCCACTTCTTCTCTATTTTTATATCTTGGAAGAATTAGAATAAAATGAATTCATTGAAAAACAGTTCAATTATTTCATAATTACCATTAAATTAAAATAAAAATTTTAAGTACCCTTTTTCATAGGAGTAGTATAAATCATCTTCTCATAATTTGTAAGAATTTTTTGTAATCACTTGGTATAATTCATTCTTCCATAGATCATATAAATCTTGTTATATACACACACATTCCTGTCTATAGGTATACATAAGCAAGTCATTTTTGTCCATATGACACCTTCAGATAATATAATTAAAATAATTTTCCCAACTTATAGCAAATACCTGCCATTTCTAGACTTATGTTTCCTATTTTTTTTAATTTTGAACAAAAACAGTGTAAGGAAATATATCTATAAAATATTTCCGAAGGGGTTGAAATACAGCATAGTTGAGGCAACTGCCATCTACCTAGAGTGAGCAGCTTGATGATTTTTTTGTAAGTCATCACAATCTTACAGCCATTCTTCATATCAAAAAATAGAACATGGCAGACACTGCAGGCGTTCATGTTGAAGGCAGTTACCTCCTTACTTGTAACAGATAGCTGTACTATTCCAGCTTCTATCACTGTGCATCAGTATTGCTTATTTTGTTCTCAATGTAAATTGAATCAAAGTGTAAGCAATTTTTGTGTCTTAGTTCGTCCACTCAGTGGTATGTTGGTGAGATCCTTCCATGGCATTGTGTGTGGCAGGGGAGTGTTAAGGTACATTAATATATAGTATTGCATTTTATTAAACTACAACACTTTATCCATTCTAGCATTGACTGATATTTGGATTATTGCCATTTTTGGCTGCTACTAAGATTGAAAATCGTTGTACTGATTTGTTACCCCAATCAGCAACGATAAAGGGCCTGGTTGGTCCAAACTCCAGCTAATACACTTTGTAAAGTTTTCAGTTCTTTTCATTTTAGTCAGTCTGTTTATTGTATAGTGACATCCTATGTGGTAAGTAATTTTGATATATTTTCTTGGTGCGAAATGTTGGTTCAAAAACCATGCCCGTATCTTGCCCTTGGGATGCAGGGCGCACCTCAGTGTCCGGTGGGACCAAGACCCCGCCTCCTGGTTTGTGCACCCTTGACCACCAGTGCAAACCCAGGGGAGATAGGTTCAGTGAAGGCCTGGTGTACCCTTCTGTCTGGGACTGGAGAGAAGAGAATGAAGTAGAAGGACTTAGGGCAGCTAGTGCCTTTAGATTGGATTGGCTTTGGGTAAGTGGCACTGGTGGCTTCTGGTGGAATCATTGGCTCTGCAGAGCAGGTAGTGTCGCCTCACTGGCCGGCTGCTGGGCTTCTTTTGGGTGGTTAGGCAGGCCCGGGTGCTTATCGATTATCTCAGGAACCAGAACACATGTAGGATTTCCTAGCCAGATCTGGAACTGGCATTATGGGACTGAGATTCACCAGCTCTGGAAAATGTTCGCCGCTGCTAGTCGCCAAATTTGGGATTAGTGTGTTCAAAAGACCCTATCAGTAGTGGTCCTGTCCCAGCTTAGACTCGCAAAGAATTAAAACTTCCATTATTTTTAGTGTATTAAGAGAAATGAGCAGCATTTCTGTCACGTATTCTGACATTTCCTTAAAACAAAAGTGAAAGACTTTAAACTTCCAAGAGAGAAATCTGTTATTATCATTATAATTTTAAAGAAGTTCCTGGTGCGCAAGTCAAGAATTTACTATAATCTCATACAGTTTGGTTTTGGGTTTTGGATGTTGATGTTATCTCTTCTTTCTGTACATGTAGATAAAAAATTGCAGGGGGTAAAATGATATCAACATTGGGAGCCCTAAAACCCCTTTGCCCTACTCAAAACAGTGTGGGGAAAAAAACCTTGTATAAAATTTAGGATTTCTGTTCTTTGGCTCATCTTAGAGCACAGACCTACTTTGAAATGATGTGAAATGATATATCAATAAAAATAAAGTTTACTTAAATAATTAAAAAAATGCCAGTTTGGGTGCCTGGGTGGCTCAGTTGGTTAAGCGCCCAACTTCAGCTCAGGTCATGATCTCATACTTGGGAGCTCAAGCCTCCTGTCAGGCTCAGTGCTGACCGCTCAGAGACTGGAGTCTCCTTCAGATTCTGTGTCTCCCTCTCTCTCTGCCCCTCTCCCACTCACACTGTCTCTCTCTGTCTCTGTCTTCGTCTCTCTCTTCAAAAATAAATAAATATTTTTAAAAGATAAAAAAATAAAAAATGCCCTTTTCTCATAGGATTAAAAGATACCATTTTCTCATCGTTTGTCAAATTTTTTGTAGTCACTTGTATAATTCTTTCTTACACAGATAATATAAATCTTACATATACACACATTCCTGTTTACATGCATATTTAAACATCAGTTATTTTCTCACTAAGTGGTTTGCTATTTAACTCTTCTAATGATAAATTCTGAGAGCAAAGTCCTTAATTCAAAAGTAGTTCAAATCAGCAGTCTCTTCCTGCTGTGAAGATGCTTTCTGAGGTATAAGAATTCTACTCCTACTCCAAGTAATCAAGAAAGTCTCCAATGATTTCTTCAAATGTTCCATTGTTTCACTGTGTATATTCTTAACCATTGTTCATATAAAATTTTGTTTGTGTAGTATGATTTTGGGCGTCAGGATTATTATTATTTTCCTATGGATGACCGATTGCTCCATCATCATTAATATGATGATATGAAACCCCAACTTGCAATTATTGACTTAATAGAGGGCTTTCAAATCAACAGGGAATTTTACTTATAAAAAAGTTTAAGTGAAATTACATATTAATGTCTTTATATCAATTATTTATTGTTAATATTATTAAATTTATTAATATTAATTAATAAAAGACATACAATTTTATTTGAAACATATTTTCTTATTTCTTGAAATCTACACACATTCATTACTTTCCAATTTCATTAATTATGGAACTGATAAAATCAAAGACCTTTAAATTCATCATTTTGGGAAAAACAGTGCAGCAGCACAATTAAATTTTTAAGATGCTTGAAAAGT
>NC_043705.1:129808599-129845150 GCF_006229205.1 Suricata suricatta | reverse complement strand
GAATTCCTTGTAGATTTTGGATACTAGCCCTTTATCTGATAGAATAGAGAACCCAGAACTGGGCCCACAAATGTATGGCCAATTAATTTTTGACAAAGAAGGAAAGAGTATCTGATGGATAAAAGACTGCCTCTTTAGCAGGTGGTGCTGGGAAAACTGGACAGCAACATGTAGAAGAATGAAACTAGACCACTCTCTTACACCATACACAAAAATAAACTCAAAATGGCTGAAGGACTTGAATGTGAGACAGAAACCATCAAAACCCTCGAGGAGAAAGTAGGAATCAACCTCCTAGACCTCCACTGCAGCAATTTCCTACTTGACACATCCTCAAAGGCAAGGGAAATGAAAGCAAAACTGAACTCTTGGGACTTCATCAAGATAAAAAGCTTCTGCACTGAAAAGGAAATAATCAAGAAAACTAATATGCTACTGACAGAATGAGAAAAGATAAAAATCCTTTATGATAATATAAAGGTCAGAATATGGAAGGTCTAGTCATGTGGCAAAGCAATAGTATTGAATACAGTTAGGGGGAAAACAATCAATTGCAGAAATGGTGGAATTAGCAGAAAAATCCATAAAATGCTATTATAAATATGGTTTTTAGGATGAATATACAAAATTATGCTAGCTGGAATTATGAACAACTTAAACATTACAAAACCAATAATCAGTGAACTTGTAGACATAGCTATAAAATTACACAAATGAAGACAGTGTGGGAGGAAAAACGAAGTTGAATAAATGAACAGAACCTCAGGAACTTGCAACATAATATCAAGAGTTCTAACATATTTTTTCATTAGAGTAGCAGATAGAAAGAGAGGAGAGAGGCACCTGGGTGACGTCTTTGGTTGAGCATCCTGTTGATTTGGGCTCAGGTCATGATCTCACCTTTGTGAGATTGAACCCTGCATCAGGCTCTGTGCTGACAGCATGGAGCCTGCTTGGGGTTCTCTCTCTCTCTCTCTCTCTCTCTCTCTCTGCCTCTCCCCTACTTATGTACTCATGATTTATCAAAAAATAAATAAACAAACTTAAATGAAAGAGGGACACCTGAGTGGTTCCATTGGTTGAGCATCTGACTTCAGCTCAGCTCATGATCTCAAGGTTATTGGGTTAGAAACCTGCATATGCATAAGCAGGGAGCCCTCATGGATTGGATCCTCTTTCCCCCTCTGTCTCTGCCCCTCCCTGGACCTCATGTGCTCTCTCTCTCTCTCAAAAAACAAACAAAACAAAAAAAAAACTTTAAAAAGAGAGAGAAAAGCGATTTTATCACTTTAAATATGTGTGTAAAGGCAATTCAGTTTTGGGGACACCTGGGTGGCTTAGTCAGTGAAGTTTTCAACTTTGGCTCTGATTATGATCTCACGGTTCATGGGTTTGAGCCCCACATCAGGTTCTGTGCTGACAGCTCTGAGCCTGGAGCCTGCAGCCTGCTTCAGATTCTCTCTCTCTCTCTCTCTCTCTCTCTCTCTCTGCCCTTCTCCTGCTCGAGTTCTGTCTCTCTCTGTCTCAAAAATAAAATAAACATTAAAAATTTTAAAAAATACAGGCAATCCAGTTTTTAAACAGGAATAACAGAAGTGTATTTACCATATATAGGAGTGTATATACTAACATATATAGAAGGATGTTATACAACAATAAGAATACAAGTGATTGGAGAAGAAAAATAAAAGGATATTGTTATAAGTTTTCTATATTACTCTAAATTAGTGTAATAATATTTGAAGGCATAAAATGATAAGTTAGAGATAAGTAGTTTGAATTATAAAGTAACAAATGAAGCAGTAAATAACTCTTAGTGATATAACCAAAAATGCAACAGTGAAAATACAAATGGAATCCTAAAATATATACAGGCAAAATTTTATGCCCTCCAAATCTCACACGTTGAAGTTCTAACCACTAGTACCTCAGAATAGAACATATTTGGATAGGGTCTTTAAAGATGTACTAAGCTAAATGGCATTGGCAGGAGGTGTGCTAACGCAAATGACTAGGGTTCTTACAAGAAGAACAAATGAAGACAAGTTCATTAGGAAAAAAGAAAATCAAGAAAACACCTTAAAAATAGAAATTAAAAAAATCAATGAGATGCAAAGCTCATTTTTAAGGTTAAATGAAATTGATCTTCTGTCTTGAGTAATCAAACAAAAATAGAAGAAACAAATTATATTGTACTGAAAATCTTGACCATAGCAATAAGACAAATAAATAAATGATGTACATATTGTGAAGTAAGATGATATGATTGTGTATGCAGAAAATCCTAAGGAATGGAGAAAATTGGGGCAAGATCAATAATTGCAGTAAAGTTGCAGGTTACCATGTTATTAAATAATATTAATTTTATTTCTCTAAAACAAAAGTAAAACCTTAACAACGTAATTAAACAATGCCATTTTAAGAATCATCTGAAAAATGAAATGCTTAAGGGTATATGTGTTAAATATGTGCAAGATCTGAACATTTCACTATTACGCATTGAGGAATAAATTTAAAGATTATCTATATTAATTAAAAGATATGTGCCTATCTATGGGGCGCCTGGGTGGCTCAGTCGGTTAAGCCTCCGGCTTCGGCTCAGGTCAGATCTCACGTTCGTGGGTTCGAGCCCCGCGTCGGGCTCTGTGCTGACAGATAGCTCAGAGCCTGGAGCCTGCTTCCGATTCTGTATCTCCCTCTCTCTGACCCTCCCCCTTTCATGCTCTGTCTCTCTCTGTATCAAAAATAAATAAAAAACATTAAAAAAATTTTAACAAAATAAAAAAAGATATGTGCCTATCTATATCTATATATCATGTATTATATAATATATATATATATATATATATATAATTTGAATGGTCATAAAATACGGGAATCAAATAAAGTATCATTACTCTACATTAATCTGCAAATTTAATGCAATGTTAATCAATATCCTAGCAGGCTTATTTGAAATGCTGTGTAGTAGACAAATGAAGTAGATGCTGAATTATCCATTTTGGTATTGTCAATTTTGGCCTCATCAAACCAAATACAAGAGGTGAAACCTTAATAATCAAAACCCATTTCAAATTAATTCATCTGAGGACTGCATATATAATTAGCTATGTTTCACTGCTTGTGTTAAAGAAAATTTGGGATGGTTCCTATAAGCAGCTGTGAAAAGCTTATTAAAATCTCCAACCTGGCCTCTAGGCTGGGATTGCATAGCATGCTCTAAGGCATCTTATGTGTACTGAACGATGCTTTGACTTCATTAGTGAAAACAAAAACTGCCTGGCAATAATTACAATATGTTCCAAGGGTGTTCACTCACAGCACCATTGCCGCCAACCATAATAAATGGAAGGGAGAGTGCCTGAAATATGCCACCCTACTGTTTTAGGATGAGAGGAGGCAGGGAAGGGCGGTGGGGATCTTCTGCCTGTTTGCAGAACCTCAATGTTGTAGGTTTCTTAGCTGTAGAATCCACATGGCTGAACCAACTGCCTGGATGGAAGCCCTTAAGCCTCTGTGGGTCCCTTCTTTCTCCTCCTGCTCTGCCCTGTTCCTTTATGGGCTCTTGAGCACATGGTAAGGACCCTATCTCCGCTTTCTTGCCCTGCCTGTCCTTCGGTAATCTGTGATCTTGCACACAGAGGCCTGGTCACCTGTGGGTGAGGTTTCTCCAAGCCCTCCAAGCCTGTCTGAGTTTCAATGCACTAAAGCCATACACCTGCTGAAGGTCCTGGGAAAGAACTGGCACAGCGATACAGATACTGTAACTGTAGGTTCTCAGAAGCCCACTCCTCATAGTCGGCTATTGGTGGCTATTGAAAGGACACTTAAGTTTGGCTAAAACCCCTTACCCCTCTCCATGGTGTGTTTACCCTTCAGGGAATCCAGTGGCCAGAGGAATGGAAACTCCTGTAGATCTTGTCTCTCCAAGAATCAGCACATCCCGTTTTGAAATTTATGTATGTGAGTTTCTCTATTTGTCCTCACCATTCTGATGGTAAAAACAAACAGATAAATAAACACATACATATGGATACATACCTACATAAAAATAAGATTTTGTAACTCGTGTTGCTCTTACTCTGTTTCAATGAAAATATTGATTTTTGTAGTGTCCTACTTTCTAATTCACATTGGAAGACCCTTAGTGAGAGGTCTATTTCTGTTTATTAGAGTTTAAATATTTAAATATATATAATTGCCCTCTTTCATGTTCTTTTGGAGTTGAGACTGAGTGCTTTTTATTTACTATATATTTACAAAGAATATTTTTATATGTTTGCACATTAAATTGTCCTAGAATTGTTTAAAGCATATTTTAAATTGTGTTCTTTATCCTTGCCAGTCTCATCATACTGTGGTTCTGAGAGAATATTAGCTAATTCAGAAAACTGAATCTAATTATTTAGGTTTAAAGGGTTGAATCAAACAATAATAGAGTTAAATTACAATAAACCCTGGATTGACTTGTTAAGATAATTGAAATAAACAAAGTCACTTCTCTTGGAGTAATCTGAAATTTGAAGCTTCTCTGGGCAAAAAAACAGATTTGATTTTGCTCTGTTATACACTTACGCATCCGTGGTAGAAGCAATTATTTTGGCAAGATGAATATAATCAACTTCATTTTAGTAATCTTCTGTCATCTTTAGTGGTCATATTTGAAGCTGATTTAGAGGATTTTTGGAAAGAAATAATAAAGATTTGCTGTAAAAACAGTCTTTATCAATTGCTTTGCTAACATTCAGACGGAGTATTTATTAGTGGACTCACACACGTCACGCATACTGTGATAGAAGCGTCCTGATTACATGGCCAAGGAGGGTCCTGTTGTCCTTGATTATGCAACCAGCCAGATGTTCTTCTATATACAGATTTCTAATATTTTTTATTTCTTAGAACATGATGCTAAGAAGTTGATAAATTATTTACTTGAAAAAAAAACCAAAGGCATGATGGAGGACTAATCCTATTTATTTTGTTGATCTAAAATAATTGACAACTTATGTACTATGTACTACTATCCAGCAGTAGAGTTCTGATATGAATGTTCTTTTCCTCTCATATGACACTTATAAGCTTTACATGTTTAAGGACACAAAATCATTCCTGTGTTCATGTTGGAGGAAGCCACCCAAGGGCTGTGACTCCAGGTTGACCCGCAAGCTGGGCCTGTTAGTTGGAGACACCTCCCCACCTCCACTGTCCTCGGAATGTATGTCCCACTCACCAGTCTCAGACATGCAGCCGCCTCAAAGATGCGGCCTTGAGGGCAAGGTGTCGTTGAGACCGTCTGGATGGTATCATAACTAAATACTGTTAAGGCCTCTATGTACATTTTTAAAATTTCCTTAAGTTTATTTACTTATTGAGAGAGAGAAAGAGAGAGAGAGAAAGAGAGAGCAAGCAGGAAGAAGGAGACAGAATCCCAAGCAGGTTCCACGCCATCAGTGCAGAACCTGACGTGGGCTCAAACTCATGAACTGCAAGATCATGACCTGAGCTGAGATCAAGGGTGGAATGCCTAACCAAATCTGCCACTCAGGCACCCCTGAATTTTTAAGGTTCTGGGAGGGGGGATAGTGTGGACATCTATTCATTTTGCAGGGGCCCAGTACAAGCTTCCTCTGAATGTTCTTTTCCTTATTAAACATGGCACTTGCCTACCAGTCTGAAGCAGCCAGCCTCTTTCATGGTTTCTGCTTTTCCTCTGAGGAGAGGGACCAGTCTGTGATTTTACCAGGAAAAAAATCCAAGGTTACTAACCATTAGGTCCATTTCATAATTTTCTCCTTTCATTACTGAGTTTCTCTGATTCTTAGTGTCGGAATCCCACTTTGTGCTTGAACTACTTTGGTCAATGGCAAGACACTATTTTCTTATCAGATTTTAGTACTATTTCCACGATATCATTCTTCTCTCTGTTCTCTGTCTCTGTCTCTTTTTACTCTTCTCTCACTTTTAGTAGCTGATAATTCAGTTGGAGTACAGAACCATTAGTAATTGCATTGTAAACGAAACTCTATTTGCTTCTATCACACTTCAAACATGCCCACTGCAATACAGATATTAAAGTTTTGTTTCTCTTTGCCTTCTGCCTGTGTGTTCTGTGATCTCTCTTCACCCTTCTGATATGAAATATATGTTGGTTTTATTTTATACACCACTCAGTTTTATGTAAGTGTATCCCTTGTTGGATAGAAAGAAAAGCTATGACCGTTCCTGTGGGACATAAATGCATATCATCTCTAGTTACAGCTACTTAGGGTTGTTTCTAATGTTTAAAGATGCTGCATTCACTGATTTGTGGATTATGCTAAATCTGTTTGACTACTAGTTCCACACGTATAGGTACTCTAATATACATGGCACATAAAGAGACATGAAAAGTGTATCAATTAAGATATGTAGACATTATGTCAGAAATGTTCTCTTTTTAAAATAATTTTATTCAGAATTTTTAAAGTATATTTATTTGTTTTTGAGGAAGAGGGAGGGTGGGTTGTGGGGGGCAGAGAAAGAGAGATTCCCAAGCAGGCTCCATGCTGTCAGCACACAGCCTGATGCAGGGCTCGGCCTCTTGAACTGTGAAATCATGACCTGAGCCAAAATCAAGAGTCAGACTCTTAACTGACTGAGCCACCCAGGCAGCCAAGACTTTACCTCTCTTTTTTTTCAATAATATATAATGAATAAAAAGTTAAATTAATGAAACCGATATATGATGTGGGACATAACTAATGATTAAGTCTCATTTAATTAAAAATGCGTGTCTATATTTGCTGAATACTTAGTGCATGTCAATGTTTTCCTCAATTCTGAGAATGCAAAACCAAACAAAAAATACAGCCACCATTGTAGTAGTGCTTGCATTTTAGAAGAATAAGACAGGGAGTAAAAAAAATTTTTTTTTGCTAGAAAATTGTGCTTCCAGATGATGCTGAAGAAATTAGTCTGAGTGCTATGTAAAGTTTTACCAGACAGATTTAAAGTGCTGTTATCATAATGCCAACATGCTCATTACTGAAAATACGTTCATGCGAGGTGTCTTGTAGTAATAAAATCTGTTTCATTGATGAAATCTTCAATTTGGTGTATTGAATAAATGTCAGTTGGAAAGACACATACTTTAGTTTGGTCTCAATGAGTGGTTCAGAAATTCTGTTCAATAGATCATTCAATTTTCTGAAAAGTAATGTTCATCACTGAAATAAAGTGAGAAAAATAAAGACATTATTTTAGATGTTTCATAAATATGAATCAATTTGACCTAAAGTTATTCTTTTTAATCATTTTCCTATATATTTTATAATAAACTTTGCTTGCTTTATGAAACCATAGTGATAATTGGTAGCTATTCTTTTATTTTTTATTTTTTAAATTTTTGTAATAGTTTACTGTCAAATTGGTTTCCATATAACACCCAGTGCTTCTCCCCACAAGTGCCCCCCTCCATGGCCATCACCCTGTTCTTTTAAGACTGATAACTGGAAGAATTAAAGTAGAAAATCCACTCTTACTTTTGAAATTTAAAAGTCTAGAAAAGCCTGGAAATATTCCAGAGCACACTAACATGTTCCAACCACTATTTGAGAACTTGGCAAATTTGTTAAACAAGTCATTAGTCTAGTTGATTGAACAATGACCAATAATTTTTTCTGAAGTAACAGAACACTTGTGACTACTTAGTGAAATCTGCCCTATTATTCATGCTGTACATTGAAGTTTAGTAGTATGCGCTATTCTGTGTTCTCAGAATATGCATTGCTAAAGGTAGCAAGAGGTTATACACCTTTTTACATGGCAAACATATCATGTGTATTCTATACATTCTATAGTTGTAGCTAAAAACAATGTTGAAAAAATGTCCAGTACTAAATAACACCAATGCTGACGGAAAGTTGTGTGTTTACCAACATGCATGAGTCCATATCCATGGAAGAGACTTTATATTTTCTAACTCTTTGGAGATCATGATTTTTAAAAGATGGAGACAGGTGGATTAGAAGCTACGTGTGTCTTATCCTAAGATGAGTTTTCTTTCACTTTTTAATTTAAATTTATAAATTTCCTACTGTTAAACTCTGCTCTTGTTTCATAAATGCAAGCCTGTTCTATCAAAGATAAATATTATTGTTTTGTAAGTATCCAAAGGGCATATAGTATGTAAAATGTTGGGGTGATCTCTGTTCAGCTACAAAGGTATAAACATATGCCTTGGCTTTCTTATTCTGGTGAATTCAGTATAAACTACAATATGGTCCTTTTGCAACAAAAGAAAGAGATCTGTCATGAAGGGGTGGAGTGCAGTGCACTGAGATGGTCTGTAGTAAAACTGGGGGAGAGAACAAGTCACTAATATTGAAGCATATCTTTTCCCCCATCATAATTCCTACACAAGAATGGATGAAATTTGGTTTTAAATTTGTTTCTTTTCTATTTACAAGAGCATATTGCTTTGAGGTGAATGTAATTCTGTATTCACAGGTTTCCATTAAGGGTGAGATTGTGTGTCTGCCATTCCTAACTAAACCTAAAGTAATATTTTCTCCACATGTTTAAGCAAGCTTTGTTCATAAACTGAGTAATTGTAAGATATTTTCATATTGAATATGTTCACACTTGGGGTTCATAGCAGAAATGAAGAACTCTAATAATTATTTAATATTCAAAAATAACTTAAAATTTTTAATGTTTATTTTTGAGAGAGAGATAGAGAGAGCGAGAGAGAGCACAGGCAATGAGTAGAGAGAGGGAGCCACAGAATCCAAAGCAGGCTCCAGGCTCCAAGCTGTCAGCACAGAGCCCAACGCAGGGCTCTAACTCATGAACTGTGAGATCAAGACCAGTGATGGAGTCAGATGCTTAACCCACTGAGCCACCCAGGTGCCCCTCAATTTAATATTAATTGATTCTTCAGTAACTGGCATATTTTTTATTGCACGTGCAATTCTTTGGTTATTTCAGTGATGGTGTATAATTAGTTAAGAACTATTTCTGAATAAATTTGCAAGAGGATAGGATTTAAATCAAGCACTTGATATTGTTTCCTCTACCCAGTTAGCTGCATACTAACACAGATTTTAAAGTGTTGGAAGGGCTAAATTTCTATCTGACATATTCATATATGAATAATGGATTAATATTGAGTTTATCATTTGGATATTATAAATAAAGTTCTATTGTTAAAGAGCAGCACAGCATCACTCATTTTAACATTTTCCTGTGAAGAGACCTTGGTTAACAATTATGTTTGGGGAGATGAAGATCATGTGCTGTTTGCTTATGCAGTTACCCAAATGTTAACCACACATAGCAGCTATTTTCAATTCTTTTCATCTGGGTTCATTTGCATGAAGCATGCTCCATGGAGAAGAGCCAATTTTAGAAATTCAGCTGCTAGGGTTGGCTGAAAAACTGTAACATTGGAAGATGGTCATAAAATGCTTGGTTTGAAAACTGGAAAATTGTAGGTAATTCTGTTGGTTATATACTTTTTTAAGAATACAATGGAAAGTATGTTTAATGCACTTTCTTTAATATTAAACATTGTCTATGAACTCCAATGATCTCCAAATAAGTTAAAAAAACCTGTATCCATACATAAATAACTATACATATTTTTTATCAATTGTTATTGAAAGCATAGCTATAGATTAATATTTCTGCTCTAAGCATATGTATACCTCTAGAGCAGTAGCAATGATAAATTTCAGCTTAATTATCTATGCCATTTATTCCTATTTTCTTCTATCTTTATGATTAAAATTGAATTATCTTTTCTGATTAAACTCGGTCAAAGAATAATAAAATGTTTGCTCACAATAGCCTTTGAAATATATCTTTTATGTGCATTTGGATATATTCCCAAAATTTCACATAAAATAATGAAAATGTATTTACATGTCACTTACAGCCATTTCTTCCTTTTTTCTCATTGCACCTAACCTGAGTCCCATTATATGGTAAAGATAAATACATTTACATATGTTGATTAACAATGAGCAGACTTTTACATTCAAGACATATTATTTGTTCATAGAATCATTGTTCTAATATTTTTATGAAGCTAGTTTCTATTTTTAAATTTTACTTCTAAATAATTTTAGGTACAAAAGAGTTGCAAAATCAAATATTAGATTCCTCAAAAAGTCCTCATGGCAAAAGGACTATATAGAGGATTATATTTTCTATATAGAACATAGTTTTCCTTAGAGCTTTGATCCTTGAAGGATATGTGGACTGGTTATAAAATTATTTTGTTTCATTGGGTAAAACAAAAATATTGCTACATTTGCATGTCCTTTGTTCATAGTTACCTTTGAAGAGTCTCATGAGAGAGGCACCTGGGCATCTGACTTCAGCTCAGGTCATGACCTCTTGGTTTGTGGGTTCAAACCCTGCATCAGGCTCTGTGCTGATCACTCAGAACCCAGAGCCTGCTATGGATTCTGTGTCTCCCTTTCTCTGCCCCTCTCTTTGCTCATGCTGTGTCTCTGTCCCTCAAAAATAAATAAAGATATTAAAAATATTTGAAATTGGTGCCAGAACAATTATTTTCGCTTCATAAGTTGTTTCATCATTTGCCAGGGCCTTTAGGATTTTATTTTCTTTACCCTTCATTTTTAAAATATTTATATATTTTTGAGAGACAGAGAGAGACAGAGTGTAAATGGGTGAGGGGCAGAGAAAGAGGGAGACACAGAATCTGAAGCAGGCCCCAGGTTCTGGGCTGTTAGCACAGAATCTGACTGGGGCTTGAACCCATGAACCATGAGATCATAACCTAAGCTGAAGTCAGACACTTAACTGACTGAGCCACCCAGGAGGCCCATTATCTTTAAAATGTAGTAGTTTTATTGAGATAGACCTTGAAGTTGATAGTGCTGGTTAACTTTCCTAAATATCCAGTAAGACATTTCCATATATAAATTCAGGATCCTTGCTTTCCCCTCAGAAGATCTTCTTAGATTATAATTTAAAATGTAAATTCTGTTCTATTATTTTATTTTTGTTCTTCAGAAGATCTAGTAATACAAATGTAACTCCTTCTTCCCTATCTTCCATGATCCCTACTTTCTCTTGAAACTTTTTCTTTCTCTAATTCATTGTCACACCTTTGAACGTTTTACTGTCTTTCTTCAATGTTCCATATTAATTTTTGAGTCTATACTGTTTCAGGCATCTATGTTATATTCTTGACTTTTCTTTTAAAGTTTATTTATTTACTTGGAGAGAGATGGGAGGAGGGACAGAGTGAGGGGGGAGAGAGAGAGAATCTCAAGCAGACTCCACACTACCCAGTTTGGGGCTCAAACTCACAAACTGTGAGATAATGATCTGGGCTGAAATCCAGATTTGGAAGCTTAACCAACTGAATGCTCAGTGCCCCTATATTCTTGACTTTTGAGAAGATGGTGTATTCTTCCACTTCTTACTTGAATTTCATCAATTATTTTTCTTTTATTTTAAATTTATTTATTTATTTTGAGAAAGAGAGAGACAGAGAGAGAGCAGGGGAGGGCAGAGAGACAGGGAGAAAGAGAATCTGTGCTGTCGACCCAGAGCCCTACTCAGGGCTTAAATTCATGAATGGTGATCTGAGCTGAAAATCAAGAGCCCAACGCTTAACTGACTGAGCCACCCAGGAACCCCATCAATTCTATTTTTCTTTATTTTTTTCTGTATATATTTCTAGCTTTTGAATTTCTTATTTATAGTTACTTTTTATACTTGATAATTTGCTAGAGCATATTTAAGTCTATTTGGAGTAGTGTCTTCATGTTTTCTTCTGCTTTATGCATGCATTTCTAGGGAACATTGTACTCAAATGATAAATGATATCCTTTGTTTTCTGATTTTTGCAAGAGATCTGTTAATTGTTTTGTTATTATTGTTTGTGTTTTTGGGCTGTTTATAGGCTTCTGTTTATTGGGCTTCCTCATGTATGATTATAGCAAAGTATGTTATTTAGTGTTTATTTTGTTTGCTTTGGTCGTGGGAGGGGATTATTTGCCCTGTAAGCATTCAGGTCTCTTATGATGTACAGGACCTAAAATTTTCACTTTTGCTTCTTATGCCTACAACATCTAATGGCCAGAGAGCACTTTTCCTTCCTTTTTCTCTCCCATGAGTTTCAGTAGGTGTCATTCCAAATGACATGGATATTTTAACCTCTTCCTTGGGGATATATTTTGTCCATGCATTGGACCACCAGATGCAGTCAGCATTTCAAACTGAAATACCTACAGGCATAGTTTTTCTGGTGAAAACTCGAGATGACTCTTAAGTCCCACTGTTCACTCTTTTTGATTCAGTGTTTCTAGGGCTGTCTCTGTCACTCACCCTGCCATGGGGTGGAATTGGCGTAAGTTTGTGAGAAATAACACACTGTGATTTGTTCTTTTTTTTCTGTTTTTATCTATATAATTTTAAAGTTCAGACATTCTGTTCCTCAAGTTAAGCTGAAGGCATGATTTTATGTGCTTTTCTTTTTCCCTCAGTATTCTTTTAGAGAAAATATGGGAGATTGAGTCCTGGTTGCTGCCATTGTCTTCAGCCCCCAGAAATTCTTTATTCCTTTCTTTTTAATACTTTAAATTCAAGACACATTATAGTATTATTGCTATTTTGAATAATTTATACATATTATCCACAATTGATGTACATGCATTTACAAATTTTAATGCATAACTTTTGTTACATTGTTTAAATGTCTCTCAAATATTCTTCCTTTCATAGAGAAGGAAACAAATACTTGTAAGGACTCTCATACACTAAGATCTCTATATAAGTTATTACTTACACCACAGAACAACCTGGGAGAGTACATACTATTGTTCTAGATTCAGATGTAAAAAGACTATAATTCAACAGTATGATTGACTATGCATTTGAATATAATTTTATATAGCTTCAATGATAATAAAGTTTTCATCAATATTTTATCCAAATTTCAAGTTATAGTTAAAATTTTATATGTATTTTATATATATACACACATATATATATAGAGAGAGAATATATATATTTCAAGTTCTGGTTAAAATCAAACTACGGTAACATACAACCTTAGATTATCTAAATCCAAAGAGTGCAAACTCCTAGAAGGGGAAAATTAGTCCATATTTTTGAAAGTTGACTTTATTAATCTTCAAGGAAAAAATGAAAAAAAATTGAATATAATTATTAGTGGGATTATATTAATCCAAAATGAAATGTATTTTCAATTTCTATAAAAAAAAGACATAATTACTCAGAATGAGTATGTATTTTACTCTATTATGGCTACTTAGAAGATATTTTACTTTCTCCGTGGTCAAATTGTTACTCACTTGGTGTAATCAAAGCAATACCACAATAATGTAACAATTTTGTAGGATCCAAAAGGACATTTAAGGACAACAATTTATTTCAACATTAATATTACAGTGCCTTATACACACATGGATATATGTCATCTAATGTCATACTCATTTTATAGTTTTTTAATGGACTTTTTAAGCCTTTTTTCTTGATCCTTATTTGTGTACTTGAAGGCAATTTATAGCTTCTATTGCATCAAACAAGATGTTAAGTTGAATTTTCTAAATGCAATGCAGTTTAATAAACATGATATACTTATTATCAAATTAAATAAAATGAATTTAAAACTGATTTTGACAAATGAAATTTAAATCTATTATGTGGAACTAGAAATATAATCAACACTTTAATTTGAAGTAAATATAAAAGAGACATATCTCATTTATGATCGTTATATCAGTTAATAGGTAAGAATTCTTATTTTTCCTCTTGATTGGGCAAATAAACTAGTTAAAACCTTAAAGTAGAACAGAAAAGAGTGCTATCTGATGATCATACACCAAAACTTGTTCTATACAGTTGATTAGATTCATGTTTGCACCTGTACATCCCCCCCCCCCGCCACAATTACATGCTGTATCCTAGACCATCACAAAGGCAAATTAAATTGAGTAGATCAGCAAAGGGTTGAAATGGTAGCCACGGAAGTTCAGATATTGGCTTTTTGGTACAATGCAAAGTTGGAGGCAGTCAAGTATGCAAATACCCACTTTGCTTTTATAGTTTTCTTCAAGGTCTTGGTCTACGTAGAAGGAAGTGAATTTGTCCTGATGAGAATGCACATTCACCAAATTATTTTTTTAAATCTCATGTTCAAGGCATTATCTAAATTGTAGTTTGGACAGCTTAAAAGTGTCTTTTGCAATAGCAGTCAGTAAAAAAACAAAAACAAAAAACAAAACAAAACCCCTGAAAACCCTCCAAAAAACCTTTGGATGTGTGTAAGCACGTCTTGAAAATATATAATGTGACCTCTGTTGAGGCATATTTGTGAAATGAAAGAATATATCCTGAGCTTCTAGTTTCCACTCTGTTTTTTTTTTTGCTTTGTTTTCTTTCTCTTTTCCTATTGTCTCTTTCCCATCCCAGTAAGAAAGCCTGGCCAGTGGGAAGCTCTAGCAGCATCTTTGTACATAATGTCAATTTCTTACAATGAATACATTAATCTATTTGATGGTCCCAGATTAATATCTGCAGACAAAATTTTATCCTAAATTGCACACAATTGCTCAGGCCAACTGCAGTTCAGAGGGTTAGAATAAAAAAAGAGAAAGTTATGGAACGGGAGAAAGATATCATGTTTTGCATTTATCATGTGTATTGCTGAGGGCTAAACAATTTAAATACATGAATTCATTTTATAAACTAAGGCTCTTATTATCTCCCTTTGCCATGTGAGTAACAGGCTCAGTGAAGTCCAAGTTTTTGTTGAAAATCACAGAGTTCTTAAATGATAGAACACTTAAATACACATTTACTTTAAAATAAAAATATATTTAATTTTAATATGAATAACTTAGATACAAGACATTTTGTAAAAACCAAAGACAGTTTTGTATCATTGTAATGGTAGACATTTGATAGATACATTACAATGATTTCCTAAAATATGAGCTAAGCTAGTATTGGGACTCTGTCCATAGTGATGAGCCCAGGGAGTGAACATAGGGCAGCCATTCCCAAGCTGTGAGCTAAGACCTTTTTGAGAACCACAGATAACTCACAGGGGTCAGACATTTAACATTTCAGTCACTGCCCAAAGTACTAGCTAGAGGGTGTTCAGTGTTTCAATATTTGATTATATGACCTACTGTCAATGATGACATATCATTGTGAAGCTTGAGTTTTCACAGTTACCACTGATAATAGCATGAAAATCAATGGAGAACTATAGATCAGGGTGGTGGTGTCCAATCAGATTCCAAGTTGTGCGTGGCCAATAATTGCACAGATCCTATTAATGGATAATTGTAATTTTTGAAGATGGAAATGAAAATGTTCTTACTTTTCATTCAACTTATGTGTATTGTTATTTCAGGTAACTGCTATGTTTTAAGATGTAAATATTTGTTGAGGTTTTTGGACTTCAGCACTTAAAAATGGAAACCCTTAGATGCTCATTTAACAAAGGAGCAATGCACTTAGACATGGTGAATGAAGAATATTTTGGAGCTCTGACATAGGGTTTGTCTAAGTGTCCTTGGGTTGGAATCCTAGTTTGATTGACCTCAGATATAAACTCACTTAGTTTCTTACCTGAAAACTGTAAACAAAATATTCAGTATCTCATAGCTTATTTTTTTCTTCAAAAATTAAATGCTTAAATATATATGAATCATGGGGCACATGGGTGGCTCGGTCAGTTAAGTGTCCAACTTCATCTCAGGTCATGATCTCATGGTTCCTTGATTCAAGCCCTGTATTGGACTCTCTGCTGTCCAGCTCTGCTGAGCTCACCTCAGATCCTCTGTCCCCTTCTTTCTCTGTCCCTCCCTCACTAGCTTGCAAAAATAAGCATTAAAAATGTATATGAAGCATATAAAACAACATATCCCACATATTAATATTAGTTTAACAAGTGTTAACTATATACACAAGTAAACTATGATTTTGGCAGTCAAGAAACTGAATTTTTTTAGTTTATTTATTTACTTTGAGGGAGAGAGTGTGAGAGCAGGGGAGGCCAGAGAGAGAGTGAGAGAGAGAGAATCCCAAGTAGGCTCTGAGCTGTCAGAGCCTGACACAGGGCTCAATCTCATTAAATCTCATTAGACCACAACCTGAGCTGAAACCAAGAATGGACACTTAACCAACCAAACCAGCCAGGCACCCCGAGACAGAAAATTTTTGACAGCTGCAAAAGTAGCTAGAAATCAGATGGTATAAGCTTCATTATAGAGTAGTAAATAAAGTCACATGGAAGTGTGGAGAAAGATGTGAACAGTCTATGACTTAATCTACATGAACATTTTGTTTTGGGGAATCTCTGTTCAGCAATCACATGCCTAAATTAAAAACACTGGTTAAGTTCACAAGATTACATGAGATAATTTGAACTCTTATAGTTTTTAAGCCTCAATCTACATTTTTATAAAATATCTTTAGAAAATTAACAGGCACATCTACACAATTTCTTAGCTTATGGATGCAGACATGCATGCCAGCTATTTCAAAGTGTAAGAGAAAGGTTAATACTGAACCCAATACACTGGTTACTGCCTTGTTTTACTGTGTCTGGGGAGGTCACAAAGCCCACTTAGGGTGTAGATGACACTATATTATGTTATAGCATGTGATATGATATATATCACATCATATCATATTATAGTTATAAGGGACTGAACATAGTGATGTTCATTTTATTATTATTAAACTACATTCTATTATTCTTGATTTTTCTTATATTTCAAAATATAAATAGAGATTATAAAACAATACCTGCTTTTGAAATGTGGAAAAGCCCAGCAATCCATCTGTTCTACAAATGATCTTACTTTACATTCACACCACATCCAGTTTTGATAAGTCAGCACCCCTGGAATATAAGAATTTCAACTGCAGAAAACAGAAAACGAAACTGGAGCTCCTGCTCTCATCTTTAACAGGGTAACTAACTTTTTCTGCTAATAATCATGTTGAGTACTTGCCTTTGAAAAATAACACTGACTAAATTACCATAATTTAAAAACATGAAATCATTTTAATGAATGCTACCTTAAAATGATCTCACATAGTGAGATTTGCAAGGAACCAAAAATAGGGGCTGACATTTTGTGGGAAGCATTTGTGACTGTCCTAGGAGCACACCGAGTTTCCTCGTATGACTGTGCAAGCCAGTGTCTTTATGACAACGCTCACTCCTATTGGAATATTAAACTTAAAAGGATTGCCTTAAAAACACCAAAGCCAGGCTACAGGCCCACTTTGGGACATGAAGTGAACTAGAGACACAGAAAATGACAGATTTTTTTCCTGATTAGCCTGACAGGGCAGCAGGCCTAAGTGATACTTATTCTTGGCACCATCATCCTGAAATATAGTTGTCAGAAAACAGAATATCTGCCAAGTTTTATTATGCTGGCAAGCTTTTTTCTACCTCCTCAACCCTCATCTGCTCCTAAAAGTTAGGATAAAGAAAAGTCTGACAAAATTTAAGAGCTCTAACATTAAGACTCTTCTTCCCTCCCTCCCTGCTCGCTCGCTTGCTTGCTTGCTTGCTTTCGTTCTTTCTGGAGCTTAGTGGTCTATGGTATGAACTATGAAATTGTCTCTCTTTTCCCGTAAGCTCTCTGTTCAGCCTTAAGTTATTTTTAATATCATTAATTTATAAAATCAACATAATTATAGATTTTTTATTATATAATTCAAAAATTAGATAAATTGCTAACAGAGTATTTGAGAACAAGTTCCAGTGAGAATCCACAGATGACACAACTGTGGACATTGAGGATGAAACTGCACCTCGTCAAAACAGATCAGGTTAGCAAACTCATTATACAGTACCAATTTTAGAGTAAAAAATATAGTATGAACACAAATCTACAAATAGATTAATCAAGTAATAATCCATTTATTAACTTCCTAATGTGTGCCAAAAACTGTATTGTAGTTATACTTCCTGCCTTTGAAAAATCTAGAATATCATGGGAAAAATTGACTTGTAAGCATATAAAGTAAACAGTAACATAATGCATATGCAGAGCTGGATACCTGAGACTTATCAATAGTAGAGATAGGAATATTGGACATAGGGAGATAATGGGAAGATCAATGATCCAATGAATTTTACAATCTGAGGAGCAGAAAAAAAAACATTTGTGAAATTTGAAAACTTCTAGAAAATTCTCAGCAAAACACTAGCCATAATATGTATATTTAGTTTTACATAATTATTCATATATACAGAAAAGTGTTGGAAATACATATTTGAAGCCTCATATTGTCGAGTGTTGTAAAGAGTAAGTTATTTTTAAAATATAATTTATTGTCAAGTTAGGTAACATACATTATATAGTGTGCTCTTGGTTTCAGGTGTGTGAAGAATAAGTTACGATGTAGAGACATTTAGGTGATATGTTTTACCTTGCTACTGATGATCGATTATTAGAATTTTCTACAGCCAAGTGAGTTGTTCCTAGCTCTGTAAGTTGCTGAAGTTGCTGGTAGTGATATCACCAAGAAAAGTAGTAAAAAAAAAAAAACCCTAGGTAAATAAACGAAAAAGTGAGCTGAAAAATAAGCCAAGGAACTTGGAAGCCATTGATTCTTCAGTAAGTGGATGGATAAATAAACTGTGATATAACACTAAAGGAATAACACTAGGAATAACACTAAAATGAAATATTGATATCCAGCCATGATAATGCTATATTAAACCATGGAAAAACATGTAGGTAACTTAAACACATATTGCTAAGTAAAAGAAGCCAATCTGAAAAATCTATATTACTACAGTTCCAATTATATGACATTCTGGAAAATCAAAACTATGGAGACTATATACAAAGATCAATTGTTGCCAGAGTTGGGAGGAGTGAAACAAGGGGTAGGTATGAATTAGTAGGTTAACCATATTCTCCATACTACTACTCTCCTAGTGGATACGTGTTGTGATGTATTTGTCAAACCCACAAAACATACAGTCCCAAGAGGGAATTCTAATATAAACTACAGATTTTAGATAATAATAATATGCCAGTATTGGCTGATCAATTGCAACAAATATACCATCCTAATATAAAAAGTTAATAGTAAGAAAAGTTCTGTGTGTTGGAAGGGGGGCATGTACATGCACAGGGCCTTTCCACTCAATATTTCAGTTAACCTAAAGCTACTCTTAAAAATAGACCAAATAATAAGAGAGATTTGAGAAAAAAGAGAGTAGGAATATTTTTGTCCCTAATTCAACAAATATTTATGGAATGATCTCTATGTGCCATGCATCACACTAATTACTAAAGAAGAAATAAAAATAAGATAAACACAATGCTTTCACAAAGCTTATAGTCGATTGTGACCACTAAGTCCCTTGTGAAGTTAAAACAATGACACATTGGGTTTAGCACTGTATAGATTATTGTATAGATTATTTCTGTATAGATTATTTCTTCTGGCTGTAGTCCTCTTCTTCAACACTAATATTTGTGATTACTTCTATATACAGAAGAGCAGATTTTTTTTCATGTCACTGAATGTTGACTAGAGATCTTTACAGTTAGGACATCTCAGTTAAGTTAGTTAAATTACGTTGCACCATCCGTAAACCATTGGTTATCTGTAGGCTTTTTCCCCAGCCACATTCAACACTGAATAGCAATGGAGCAAAAAACCATGCTTTTCTTGGAGAAAAACAATGTAGCTTTAATATATGTGACCATAGTACATTTTTAAAATTATTTCTTATTCTTTTTTACTTTTTAGAGAGAGACAGACAGACAGCATGAGCAGGGGAGGATCAGAGAGAGAGGGAGATACAGAATCCGAAGACAGGCTCCAGGCTCCAAGCTGTCATCACAGAGCCTGACGTGGGGCTTGAACCTACGAACGAACCATGAGATCATGACCTGAGCTGAAGTCAGACGCTTTACTAGCTGAGCCACCCAGGTGCCCCAGATAGCACATTTTCTTAACATAAGAAAAACCATTGTCAAATATGAAAGACTTAAAAAATAAACCACTGAAGGACTTTTTATACCAAATGTATTTTTAAGTTTTTCTCCCTAGAACTATGACCATATTCATTGTTTCTAAGGTTTTTTATTTGAAGAATATGCCAGATTTATAACTCTTAAGATTTCATGAAATGCCTACTATTTGTTGGTACTAGTTTGCATTTTTAATGAATTTAACAGAATGATCTTAAAACATTATATGTCAGGTACAGTAATTGTTTATATTTTATATCAGGGCCATATTTGAAGGAACCATGATAGAAGACTTGTCAAGATAACAAAGCTATTAAGTGGTAATATCAAGACTTGAACTCAGAAAGTCTGATTCTAAATTCTATATTCCCTATTACTGTGCCCTGCCTCTCTCATGGGTTAGTATAAATAGATTTACATAGTTGGAAATGCCAAAATCTTAAGGGAAAGCAATAGGTTATTTTTTTCAAAAAAAATGTTAACTTTTTTTTTAACTGCCTGTCTGTCTAGGGACAAAAATCCTTCATCTTTGTTCAATAACTTGTAACTATAGCTGATCAAATTTTCAATGATAAAATCTATTCTTATTTTGATCCAACACAGCCTTTTTAGAATTTTATCTGATAACCCTAACTCCCTATCTAGAGATGGAGGTAGGGAAGCATGTGCTATCCTTATAAAAATAATTTACATAAGTGAAAAATATTACCTAAGATTTTATAAATGTGCAAGGGGAAATGAGAGAAACCACAGAGGAATTGGAAAGAATTAAGTTGATTCAAGCTCAATATAATAGCTCAGGGCCCTGTGACACTTTTTCTCAAGTGAATATAAGGATACTTTAAAAAGACATGAATTCATTCCTAGTAAATGTGACAAATTTTTTGATTCGATAAAAATATGCTATCGAACTTCAGAGCATATATCTCAGTTACATTCAGACAGTTATTTATACCACTAAAGCATCACCCATGCAATCAATTATTATCAGGAATGGCAAAAAATGTTGAAGACCACTTTTCTATGTTGATGAGGACTTTCAAATGCCCCTTTACAATACAAATCATGACTATTGGAGATGAAGTTTTGAAAATTACAAAACAACAAAAAGTTACAATTAGCAAATATGAAGCAATGGCTTTCAATGTTCATGGGAAAGAAGTAGCTGGGTTCTTCTGGGGTGGAATATTTCATAAAATATACATAGTAGATTATGGTATAAAGAGAACATTCTGCTGGATTAAGCATGGAGAAGGGAATTACTAGAGAAAGAAGATTATAAATTAACTAGGAATCTTTTATCTCTTTAATAAGCATAAAGTGCAAAAGCACACAATAGAAAGATCATCTTTCTTTTAAAGTATTGCACGTTTTTACTTTTCCAAAGATGAGGTGGGAGGGACTTTCTACAAAGGTAAAGACCAAGAATGCAAAAAACAAGAGGTAAAAATTTTACACAATCAGACATAATGAAGTAAGTACATACAATAACAAAAATCAACACTTATTTGAATAGTAGACTTAAAGTGGTTTGAAAAGTGCAAGGTCAACTTTATGGGTGATAATAAGGGTTAATGTGCTGTTCTACATGTATAGCTTCTTCCCTTATTTTCATGCATTTGAATGAAAACAACCTTTTCTTTTCACCTTCAGTGACGTCCCCTGACCCATGTTCTGTGAATCAAATTTTTACTCCTACTTCACAATTTAGCTCAAGGCTCATTATCCTACTTACAACAATTTTCTTAGCAATAATTGAACATTTATTCCTTATATAAACATTAAGATGCACAAAAGCATAGTGCATGTCTGTCAGTGCAATAGAAATTATCCTGAAGTATAGATTTAAATTGTCCATTAGATAAAGGATAAAATAAGAAGTCTAGGACATAACTTTTCATGACTAACAGTACTTTCATATTCTTCTAGTACACATGTCCCATTCCAAAGAAGGTTGAGATATCCAAATCAAATATCATATTCTCCAGGCTTCCCAAATGACATGTTTGTCATGGTGTGTATGAACATGAACTCCTGGGCACCAGGTGGCTCAGTCTGTTGAGTGTCCCACTCTTGACCTGGGTTCAGGTCATGATCTCCTCTCTCTCCCTCTCTCTCTGCCCCTTATCTGGTCTTTCTCTTTCTCTAACTAACTAACTAACTAACTAGTGAGTTACCTAAGGAATTTATGTTGAGGGGAATAAAGTAAGCAAATATGATAGCCAAAGTTAAAACCATCATCAAAAATTATTTGTCTTTACTTTCAAAGAGAAGTTTTGACTGGAAAATATTGTTGGAGAGAACAAAATTTGCTCATCTAAGTTACATTATAACAAGATTTCTAAAAATATAATAAATTCTGTGCATATTATGTCTTTAAACATTATCAGCGTGTCCTAGTATGTGATGTGCATGAATAATCTTCAGAGTACAGATTTTCTAATGGTTGATGGCAAGGAAAACACTATTTCTAAGGACATGTATGCTGAAAAGCTTTTGGAAGTATGATTTTGCACTTTCAGAAAACAAAATATGTGTGAATCATAGTTGATGAAAGAAAAAAAGTTTCCATGGAAAAGTGACAGTTTCAAATCAGATTTATAGGATGAATGGATGCAAGTCTGAAAGGATTTTACCAAAAAAATAAAAAGAATGGTGTAGTTGATTTGCATGAAAGTATACTGTGATAAATAACACCAGGATTAATAAATAAAGAAGCATAATTACATCATCATTATATTATAAAATTATATATTATATATGTGCATGTATATTTGTGTGTATGTATATGTATGTATAAAGGTATATATTTCAATATATTTTATGCTGTGTGCCATCTATATATACATTCTCTATACAGTGTGCTACTATATATGTATAATGTATGATTGTATATGTAATATATAATAGTATGTCTATAATAGCATATATACTATTAAAATATATAGAGTACTACATACAGTACATATATATACACACACATTATTTATACCATATTTAATAGTATAGATATGTATAATAGAATATCTATTTTATATCTAGATATTCTATGTGTAATAGATATATTGTTAGATATACTATATATATACATATACTATTATATATAGTGGGCATATACAGATTGAGAGAGAGAGAGAACAAATGATAAGACAGGTGGGGTAAAATGTCAACAATAAATAAGCCTGGATAAAGATATACTAGGTATGTAACTTTTCTCTGGGTATAAAAAATAAATAATAATAACAAACAAAAAATAAAAAAGGACTAGGATAGGAATAATCATGGAAGCAATTAGAGATCACTCTGAGAGGAAGGAGAGCCTTACCTAAGGTGTCAATAGGTAAACTCAGACTTAAGTAAGAGGATGGCCAGTAGTAAAAAAAATAATTTAAGTAGACAATCATATGAGAATTCCTGAAAGTTAGTGATAAAGGTAATTTGAAGAAACTAGAGTGGGCAAAAGAGCTGAGTTGAGTGGAGGGGGACAAGCAAGGAAAGGTAGTCAGCAACACAGTCATCACATATGTCCAGTTAATCCAATCTGAGGGGTCAGACTATTTCCTGGGATCAACAGGATTTTTAGCATAGGATTTACTTAGATACTAGATTGGGTTAGTCTTTTGAACTCATTTAAAATGGAGCATTCAGGGTCAATAAAACCACATTCATTTTTGCACTATTTTGAGATAGTGATATGTCACTGGCTTAAACTGGTTTACTCTCAGTTGACTCTTGGAATGCAGGTATGGAGATGGACAGAAAAGAGATTTGGAAGTTGACCTGATGGACATTTGGCATAGGGTTCATGAGTAGGATCAGTCAAAGATATGGCATTATGTTAAGGTTCCATGCACTCTGTTAAAAAAAAAAAAAGACCCACAGGAAGGGTGATTTTTGGATCATAGCAAGCAAAATTTTTCACCCCAAACACCCAGACATTGTCCTGGAATACTCTAACCAAAGGAAAACATAAAAACAACACTAATTCTCATTTAAATAACATATCTCCAACAACCAATTTTCAGAGCCAGGTTTTGGATTACTTGATCACTAAAAAATATCCCAAACCAAAAATTTGCAATTGCTTGATATGACCTCAATTTCCTTTTTTGCCAACTTTCTAACTCAGTGATTTCCATCATATTTGTTTTCTGAATATTTTCTGAGAATTCCAAACTGGGTCTCTTCTATGCTTTCCATGTTTATTGGTGTTTTTCTGTTTTCTCTTGATAGCATGGACTCTAGAGCCACATTGCCCGGGTTTCAATACTGGTTTCCTACTTATCCTGTGGAGCAAGTTCATTAACTTCTTTGCACATGGGTTCTCTCATTTGCAAATGGTGATCACTCTAGGACCTACTTAAGAGGGTTATGATAAGGGAAATAGGCCAACCAAATGAGCACTCTGCAACTGAAAGCTCTTTTTACAAACTCTTTGTGATTTATAGCAGTCTTGGTTTAGTACTCTTGAAAATATGGATTTATCTGAATTAAAATTAGTCTATATCCTTCAAGAGATTTCAAGTTTCTTGAAGAAGGGATTTTTTTGATAAAAAATTTTACTCTCTCTGTCCTTTGGGCCTTGTCTTTCCCTGGCCATATATGTAGTCAATAACTATGTTGAATAGACACATTATCAAAGCTTAGTCCATCCTCAATGGAATAATTTTTATCTAGCTGACTTGTCCCAAGACATCGCTGCATATGTTATAATGGCTGAACTTTTAAGAATGTCTGACATCCCAGTATGTCTCAGGATTAAGCTTAATGATGTCAAGAGAACTTCCACAGTAGCCTATGTATATGTGTTTGTCTCCTTCATTAGATTGTAAATCCCTGTATTGGAGAAACTGTATTTTATCACTTTTGTATGCTTCACAGCACCATAGTAGAGTAACTTGAATTTAATAAGTCTTCAATACATATTGAGTTGAACTGGTTATTTGCTCCTTCAAAATCTAGCCCACATAACACTCCTTAGGCAAGACTTCCCTGAGTCTTCCATCCAGAACTAATCATTCCCCATACTATAGTAAGGATTGACTTTTTACTGTGAAGTGGCCTTTTAAATATGAAAATTTCCCACTAAACACAGAAGTACACATATGATTATGCTGATCAAACTATAGTTTCCTTCTCCTGAACATACTGATTCATTAGTTCAGAACAGGCATTTTACCCCAAACAGGCATCTTGGAAAGCTTCACAAGAAAACAGAAAAAAAAAATCAGTAAAGAAATTCAGTCAAGAGAAACAATATTCAATTCCCTGAAACTTGTGTTTATTGCAATTCTGAATTTGTTTCTGTATACTGTCTAGGAAAAATTAAGTTTATTCAAATAAAGTATTTGTAACTTACAACCAACAAAGTATACACCAATACATCTTATCTCATCAATAACCTAAAAATGTTGTCTTTTTCTGAAAAGACAACTCCTTTCCTCTTCCTCCCTGCTCCAGATCTCGCTCTCTCCTTCTTCCTAGTATGTTTTATCTTTCTTAAACTGTTAACAAAATATAATTCAATCCTGTTCATTTTAACTCAGAATAAGTTTCCAAATTTTCCTACTTATAGTTATCTTCACTTGTTCTATTCTAGGCAAAGCTGAATCCTGAATTAGAAGATGGGTAGGTGGGTAGAGAGGTCGATAGGTAGGTAGATGATAGATAGATAGATTGATAGATAGATGAATAGATAGATACTGTTTTATGTATCACCCTTTTTCAAAATCCTATTAGCTTTTTATTTTGTTCAGAAAGAAATAAAAATATTTTATATGACATACCTAGCTCCACACAATACCAGATCAGATCCCTGCCTAATTTTGCAACTTGATCTATTTCCACTGACCCTTGTTTAAAATTATTCAGCCACATTGGTCTCTCCTTGTCCCTTAAGCACACAGAGCTCATGTCTGCCATGGATCTTGGAACTATTTTTCCTGTTTGGTATGTGTCTCATGGCTGAATTATTCTCTCATTCTCCATAATTTCACTTTCTCATAGATCCTTTCCTTGAACTCTCAATATCAAGGAGCTCTTCTTTCCCTTCCTAGTATCACATGTTTTTATTTTCATTACAGCCCTTGTCATCAACTGTTATTTATTTCCTTACTTACTACCTGTCTTCTCTACACTTTATGAGGTAGAAATCTTGTCTATTTTGTTCACCTTTATAACTGTAAGATAAAGCATAATGATTGGCTTGTTTCCAACAAATGTTTATTGAATTAATTTTTCTAAATTAATAAAAACAAGGCCAAAAGATTCCAAATGCACAAGAAGATATACCACTTTCAATTGCCATGCTAAAATTATAATCAAGATTTTTTTAAATTTCAAAACAGATGTTTTATTTCCTGTATAACATGTTCCTTTATTTTATAACCTGTTATTTATTTTTAATTTAAATTTTAGTTAACATATAGTAAAATATTGCTTTCAGGAGTAGAATCAGCAATTCATCACTTACATACAACACCCAGTGCTCATCACAAGTGCCCTCCTTAATACCCATCACCCGGCTAGGCCATCTCCCACCCATTCTCCCTCTGAAAACCCATAGTTTGTTCTCTATCATTAAGAATCTCTGGTAGTTTGTTTCTCTCTCTTCCATTTTGTCTCCTCTGTCCCATATGTTCATCTTTTTTTTTTCTTAAATTCCACATATTAGTGAAATCATATTATATTTTTATTTCTCTGATTGACTTAATTTGCTAAGCATAATACATCCTAGCTCTATCTACATAATTGCAAATGGCCAGATTTCATTCTTTTTTATATACCTCACCAATTGATGGACATTTAGGTTCTTTCTATACTTCGGCTATTGTTGATAATGCTGCTTAAATATTGGGGTGGATATACCCCTTCAAATCTTCTATCCTTCTACCTAATAGTGCAATTGCTGGATCATAAGGTAGTTCTAGTTCAGTGTTTTAAGGAACCGCCACACTGTACTCCAGAGGCCACACCAGTTTGCATTCTACCAACAGTGCAAGGGATTCCCCTTCTCTGCATCCTTGCCAACACCTGTTGTTTCTCAGGTTATTAATTGTAGCCATTCCACAGGTGTGAGGTGATATCTCTTCATGGTTTTCATATGTATTTCCCTGACAATAAGTAATATTGAGCATCTTTTCATATTTCTATTAACAATCTGGATATCTTCTTTGGAAAAGTTTCTATTCATGTCTTATGCTTGTCTTTGTTTTTTAATTTTTTTAACATGTATTTATTTTTGAGCGATAGAGACAAAGCATGAGTGGGGAAGGGGCAGAGAGAGAGGGAGACATAGGATTTGAAACAGGCTCCAATGCCAGAGTCCAGCTCCAGCAGGTCCAGGGTTCCCCTGAAGGATGGACGGCATCAGCGAAAGAGAGATGAGAATCGGCGAAGGGGGAAGGGAGTGAGAGCCATGAAATTTCTTTCAGCTCAGCAGGCTGGCATCTCTGCCATCCTGGCAGGCATCTCTGCCCTGTCTGGTTCTCAAGCTTTATTTATGGCAAAAGGTAAAAGGACCAGAAAGAGCAGTAAATGATTTCTCATAGATAATTTTTACAATTTTCCTGGACATGGGTTCTGCAGAAGTTACAATCCTAGTAGTAATGATTGTCATAAAAAAACTTAGAAAGAGGCATTCATGTTATTATAGGTATATATATTATATACCTATATATATTATAGGTATATATATTATAGGTATATATATATATATATTTGTTTGTTTGTTTGTTTGTTTGTTTGACAAAATCTTAGGTCTAGCCTTAAGGAAGTGATCTTTAAACAAGAGGCAAACAGCATTGTTTAGTAAAGGTCCGTTTTTTATGAGTAAGGGTCATTAGGCTTTTTATAACTCTAAGAGAAAGTTCCCAGAAAAACAGGATTCTCAGAAGACATAATGCCTGCTCTCACAGTCTCAAAGATGATTGATACATTTTATTGCAGTAGTGACTTTTACAAAGGCATTCAGGCCCAGAAGGTAGTCAGTTATCAGTTAATTGCTTAAGGGAAAATTATATGATGCATTAGGGTGTATCTAGTTTACTCATCTTTTCCCTGACCAGATGCAATCACGCCTCAGGGTCAGGGCAGAGGAAAGGCTGCCCCTGACACTAATTAGCAAAGCACTCTGAGGTTTGGTGCCCAAGCAGAAATGAAAGTTTCAAGAGGGTAGATTTTGGGAGCTATCTGGGGGCAAGAGACCCTGCAAACTTGCCGTACCCTCACCAGGAATTTTCACTCTACTACTGGTAAGTTCAGATAGCTCCCAACACTCCAAGGTCCAAGCTGTCAGCACAGAGCCCAACGTGAAGATATAAAGAAGATATACCACTTTCCATTGCCATGCTAAAATTATAATCAAGATTTTTTAAAACTTCAAAACAGATGTTTTATTTCCTGTATAACATGTTCCTTTATTTTATAACCTGTTATTTATTTTTAATTTAAATTTTAGTTAACATATAGTAAAATATTGCTTTCAGGAATAGAATCAGCAATTCATCACTTACATACAATACCCAGTGCTCATCACAAGTGCCCTCCTCAAGGCACGAACCCATGAATCATGAGATCATGACCTGAGCTGAAATCAGACACTTAACTGAATGAGCCACCCAGGTGCCACTCCTTCTACCCATTTCTTAACTGGGTTGCTTGAGTTTTTTGATGTTGAATTTGACAATTTCTTCATAGATTTTGGATACTAACCCTTTATACAATATGTCATTTGCAAATACCTTCTCCCAGACTGTAGGCTGCCTTTTCATTTTGTTGATTACTTCTTTCTCTGTACAGAAGCTTTTTTATATTAATGAAGTCCCAATAGTTCATATTTGCTTTTGTTTTTTTTTTACCTTTGGCTACGTGTCTAGTAAGAAGTTTCTATAGTGAGGTCAAAGAGGTTGTTGCCTGTGTTCTCCTCTAGGTTTTTTATGATTTCCTGTCTCACATTTAGGCCTTTTATTCATTTTGAGTTTATTTTCATATATGGTGTAAGAAAGTGGTCTGGTTTCATTCTTCTGCATGTAGCTATCCAGTTTACTAGCACCATTTGTTGAAGAGACTGTGTTTTTTCCATTGGATATTCTTTCCTGCTTTGTTGAAGATTGGTTGGCCATAGAGCTGTGGGTTCATGTCTGGGTTTTCTATTCTGTTCCATTGATCTATGTGTCTGTTTTTGTGCCAGTACCATTCTGTGTCTATGACTACGGTTTTGAAATATACCTTGAAATCTGGAGTCATGATGCCTACAGTTTTACATTTCTTTTCAGGATTGCTTTGGCTTTTCTGGGTCTTTTGTGGTTCCATACAAATCTTAGGATTGTGTATTCTAGCTCTGTGGAAAATTATTGTGATTTTTTTTATTAGGGATTGCATTAAATGTGAAGTTGCTTTGGGTGTTATCAACATTTTAATATTGTCTGTTCTTCCAATCCATTAGCATGGGATGCTTTTCCATTTCTTTGTGTCTTCCAATTCTTTCATGAGAATTCTATAGTTTTCAGAGTATATGTCTTTCACCTCTTTAGTTAGGTTTATTCCTAGGGATCCTAGTTTTTTGGTGCAACTGCAAATGAGATCTAGTCCTTGGTTTCTTTTGTTGCTGCCTCATTATTGGTGTGTAGAAATGGAACAGATTTCTTTAAACTGATTTTATATCCTGTTACTTTTCTGAATTCATGTATTATTTCTAGCAAATTTTAGTGGAGTTTTTTGGATTTCCTACATAGAATATTATGTTGTCTACAAATAGTGAAAGTTTGACTGCTTCCTTGCTTATTGGGATGCCTTTTATTTCTTTTTGTTGCCTGATCACTGAAGCTAAGACTTCCAGTGCTATGTTAAATAATAATGGTGAGAGAGGACAGCCTTGTCTGACCATAGGAGAAAAGTTATCAGATTTTCCCCATTGAGGATGATATTAGCTGTTGGTCTTGCAGATATGGCCTTCATGATGTTGAGGTATGTTCCATCTAGCTCTACTTTGTTGAGGGGTTTTTATTGAGAATCAATGCTGTCTTTTGTCAAATGCTTTGTCTGAAATTATTAACAGAATCATATGGTTCTTATTTTTTCTTTTATTAATATAGTGTATCACAATCATTGATTTGTGAATATTGAATAAGCCCTCCAGTGCATGAATAAATTCCACTTGATTATGATGAATAATTCTTTTAATATACTGTGGACTTAAATTTGCTAATATCCTGTTGAGAATTTTTGCATGCATGTCCATTAGGGAGATTGGCCTGTAATTCTTTTTACAGAGGTCTTTGTCTGGCTTTGGAATCAAGACAATGCTGACTTTGTAGAATGAGTTTGGAAATTTCCCTTCTATTTCAATTTTTTGGAACATTTTGATATGAGTAGGTATTAACTCTTCTTTAAATGTCTGGTAGAATTCCCCTGGGAAGCCATCTTGCCCAGGCCTCTTGTATGTTGGGGAGTTTTTGATTACTGATTCAACTTCTTCACTGGTTATGGTTCTGTTCAAATTTTATCATTCTTCCTGTTTCAGTTTTTTTGACAGTTTGTGAGTTTCTAAGAAGTTATCCATTTCTTCCTTTAAAGTTACCTACCTTTTTCAAATTATTAAAGTTCTAATACATTCTTATATTTGCATTCTACTCTACTCTTATCTTGTGTACCCATTGTATATGAGCTATCTAAAATAATATCAGAGTATATTGTTTGGGTGTAATGATTTTCCATGAAGTATTCTGAAGGGATTTGAATAACCTGTGTCATAGACTCTGGGTCTGGAGTTCTCTCTTGTCCAGCAAGACAGCAGGATGCAGGATTGAAAAAAGTGAGAGGCTAATGTCTGGGAGGAGACAAGAGTCCCAAGTAAGGGTCCTTGCTCCATTTTTATTAAAATCAGAAGTCTTATAAGCATGATGGGCATACACAAATATACAATGAAACCATGAACATTAACTCACGGGTGTGAGGAAAAGGGAGTTTGTGAAGATATTTAGTGTTAGGGGTTTGGGTCAATATGAAACAAGATTCTGGTGCTGGGTAGAAGGTTATTTACAGCAAACATGAGGCCCCCACCTCAGTTTACCTGAATTGGTCTAGGGGAAGAGAAAGACAGAGCAGGCTACCTCAGGGTCAACAAGGCACCTTTGTTTTGCTAATTAGCTCCACTCTGGGCAACTTCTTCCTTCAGTGGTCTCAAGTCCTGTTTACCTGTTTACCCTATTTTAGTCCTTCCTTCCTGTGAGAGCAGCTTACTGCTATTATACTAAGTTGGGGGGCATTTCCACACTGAATGCCTAAGCTTGTCTACCTCATTTTGGATGTTTTCATCCAGAGATTTCCTATTTCTATACCTTTGTCCTATACTGGGGGTCTTTGCCCCTTTTACCTAACCTAATCTTGGGTATTTTCATCCTGTCGCTTTCTAATTCTTTATGTCTTGTTAACTTATCAGTGCAAGTTCAGGGAATTCCTAAGCTTATTCCCCATAGCCTGGACACAGTGTTGATATTCTTGAATGCTACCATACAATCTGATTTTATAAGTGAATTTAGCTAATTAAGTCAAAATGGATAGGCTCTAATTACACAGGCACAGGTTTACTTGTAGAACAAAAAACAATCCTAGAAAAAAGGCACCATTTAAAAAATTTTACATTACCATTAAGATTTATAAACTAACTTTCAATATTAATAAAATAACATGTAAAACTATGATAAATTAGCATCTTTGAAAAATTATTGAAAAAGTGATTACACCACAGACTTGAAACTCAGATGTTTACCAGGAATCCTGGGTTTGCTTCACTTCTAGATTGTGTAACCTTTTGAAAATTATTCCCAGATCGTTATATTTTCCCACGTGCAGTGTGAATTATAGCGGTACCAAAGTCACCAGGTGTTTACAAGTATTACGTAAGGTATGGGTTTGGGAGGTCAGACCTGTCAGAATTAAATCTGTAACTGTTTCATTTTTCTTTTTAAAAATTTTTTTAAATGTTTTTTATTTAAAAAATAAAGACATGAGAGAGACAGCATGAGCAGGGGTGAGTCAGAGAGAGAGGGAGACACAGAATCTGAAGCAGGCTCCAGGCTCTGAGCTAGCTGTCAGCACAGAGCCCGATGTGGGGCTCGAACCCACAAACCGTGAGATCATGACCTGAGCTGAAGCCAGAAGCTGGACAGTTAACCGACTGAGCCACCCAGGTGCCCCTGTTTCAATTTTCTTATGATTTTTGTTCATTCTTCCAGTAGTCAGTGGCACATCATTGTACAACAAACATCATGGCTTTTTGAAACCCACACTGTGAATCTACAAGACAGAGAGGTGACTAGAAAAAAGATGTACTGCAGAGAATAGACCTTTAGCAATACCAGACATCTAGAGCACATAGTCTGCCTCATTTCCCAGAACGGTCCTTTAGGATTACTCCATGTGCCTACAGAACGTATTTCTCTTGGCTGCATTCCCTTTCCTGTACCACCCTCCTTCTCACCTGCCAGTGCATACTGACCCCTCCAAATAAACTGTCTTAGCTTCAGCTTCTGCTTCTAGGGAGAAGTAGACCAAGACGGAAAATAAATCTACTGAAAACTCAGCATAAAAGGCTCTTGCAAAAACCTGCCATCTCCTCTCCACCCAACATACCCATCTTGTTTAAATACGTACTTTATTACTAATTCTGTAACTTTGGGCAAATCATCTAATTTCACTGAATTATTGCCTCATCTGTAAACCAAATCATTAATGTTCAAATTACAGTGGTTTAAATCTTCAGAAGCATAATAAAGGCAATATATTTGAGAAAATAATATAAATCTCAATTAGATGTTCCATAAAGTTATTACAAAATGGAAATAAAAACTGAGTACAAGTGACAGAATGATAAATAGAAAGATGAGAATATCTTTCCTATTTGTACATCAAATCTGCAGTTGCTTACCAACACCTGTTGCTGATTCTCTTTCTTTTCATTACTCATTTCAGTCAAGTGCCACCAAATGCTGAATTACATCTATAGAATTCCAGGTGCATCAGGGAGAACACCAACTTCAAAATAGTCAAAGAATTTTGGAAGCTAAAGCAGGAAGATACTTTCATGTGCTGACTAGATGTGGCTCCTCTTTGTTTCTGAAATCATTACTTCAGGCTGATACGTTCTAGAGTCTTTAAGTAGGTGTCCTGTGTATTTTTACCTTGATATTTAGACAATCGCTTATTGAACTTCTACAATATCTGAGTGTCCTAAGCCTTGACTAGACAGAGATAATTAACACATGAAGGTAACTTCTGGATAATCCAATTGTTGCTGGTTTACATTATTCCCAACCTAAATAGTAATTAATTACACTATTCATGGCTTTCTTATTGATGTCACATTATTTTGAGCTTCATTCTTGCTATAAGTGAACTCCTTGATCCCAAAACATAGTATTGCATTTTCTCTTAGTTGTCTATATATATAATGTATTATATATTATATGTTCATATGAGTCATGAAAAACAAACGTTAAAACCTTGAATATGACTTGACTATTTCTTTGTGACTGATGAAATAATAGGCTAAAGATAATCTAATGACTAGAATTTCTTCACTGTATCTGCTTCAGTTTATTCACAAATTTAATATGTTCAAGAAGTTGCAGGTTTTTTTCAAATCAACAAAGAGAGATACAAGATCACTATTAACTTACATGATCTCATTATAGCAACAGTATGAAAGCAATCAATTTCAAAATTTGTCTTGATTTTTTTTTTTATCCCCTGACTCAAAAACAAATGATCATCATTCACAGTTTCAGAATATAAATTCTTTACTTGGACTAAAGTTTCACTGGGAATGATACTGTGTGTAGCTTGTCTTTATCCATCCTTGCAAATATTTCCCTTTGCAGAAATCAACCTGCAGAGTCAACCTGTGCTCTCTGTTAAAGTGGCAGAAAGAGAATGAGCATGGAAATGTGCCAGACATGGGCACCCCACAACTCTCCTTCCATTGGGTACAATTCAACACATGACCAGGTCAAATTCTGAGGAAGCCCAGTAAATGTAGTTTAACTTGCCCCAATAGAAAAAAAATAGTTTTGATAAACAGTAATCTTTAACGTATTACCTTAATTTCTCCTAGGTTGTAGTCAGAAATAATCATGCTCTGCTTGCACTGGAGTCTCAGTTATTAGTGAGGACTTGTTCCCTTCACAGATACTTTGTGGTCTTTTTTATTTCAGGGGTGTGGAGGTTAAAAGTAATTTATATGCAGTAATAGTCATTGTTTCTATTGTGCATATTTTAAAGGTTTATTTATTTATATTTGAGAGAGAGGGGAGAGAGAGACAGAGAGCTAGACGGACAGAGAATCCCAAGCAGGCTGTACTCTTGTCAGTGCAGAGCCTGATGTGGGCTTGAGGTCACAAACTGTGGGATCATGATCTGAGCCAAAATTTAGAGACAGATCCTTAACAGACTGAGACACCCAGGTGCCCCCTATGGTGCATTTTGATGAGTTTTTACAATCACCATAAATAATCTGAATCATCTCCAAAAACTCTGTTGTACTCCTTTGCAGGCAGTCCCTTGTCCCATCTGCAGCCCATTTCAACAACTGAGCAGTTTTGTGTTTTTACAGTTTGCTTTGCAAGAAATTTGTAAGAATGGAATCACGTAATAAGTAGTATTTCATGTTTCATTCCTTTTACTTAGAATAATGCATTGGAGAGTCATCCTGTTTGGTGTGTCTCATGCAACAGTTAATCATTTTGTATCTCTGAGTAGTACTCGATTATGTGAATCACTGTCTGATACCCATACACCAGGTGAAGAGATTGAGAATTATGAATAGAGGTATTAAAGACACTTACACATAAGTTGTGTGTGTACTTGAGTAGCCAGTAAGGTTACTGTTTAATAAGGTATATACATGTTTAACTCCATAAGAAATCAGTTTTCCAAAGTAATTTATAGTCTTTACATGTAATAATCTTAATGCAGAAAAGTAAAATGTCTAACAATATATTATTTCTACTTAAAGTATGCTATTTTTAAACATTTGTTAAATATATAAATCACATAATTCCCTCCAAAATCACCATTTAGTTTTTATTCTGTTGTCTGATCTTGGAATTTAACCCTATTAAAAAATATGTGGGTTCATTTGTCTTTGATTTTAAATGTATGCAACACCCATATAAAAGGAAAATGTATTTCCTAGGCAGTTTGAAATATCTTTCATAAATCAATCGCAATTAAATACATACAAAATGAGGGTCACAGAAGTAAACCAGTACTCAGTACAATTAGTCACAGAGCTGTTACCATGTCAACTTAGACATTTACCAAGTATCCTACAAACCTAAGAAGCATTTACATTAGCACATTATCCCAGCAGGCAAATTCACGAGGGCTGTTAATGGTGTTGCACTAATTGAGGAATACAGATCTCTGTCACATTTATAGCTTATTCTTATGAGTAATAATAAGAGGAAAAAATCACATGTGTGTGGAAATGATTAGAGTGGAGATAATGGTCTATTACATAGTTCTAGGGCTTACCCTTCTTTCCTTCCTTCATTTAAGCTAAAGTTATGATCACTGGCAAAGTTTGATAAAGAATTATCATCTGCTAACAATATTTTATTTTACTTCTTAGCACTTCTCATGTCTGAGCAAATTTGACTCCAGGAGTTTAGTTAGTTCATTAATTGTCTTGTATCACCTGCCTTCACATATCTTATCCTTGCAAATTCATGAGTTTGCAAGTTCATGAACTTGCAATACAATGAACTACCACGCAAGTTCAGGAGTTAAACACTGCCTTTTTTTTATTCTCTTTGAATTAGTGGATAAACATATAAGATAAATATGTAATATATTTATAAATAGTTTCTGGCCTGTAAAAATGAATTTACATGGTTATCGCTACTTTACAGTTAAAGTGGCATTTTTCTGATACAACCTCCTCTTTACCCTACACAGCCATTGAATGGACTTCTCGTAATGTTTTAGAGATATTTGTTCAGTGTCCATACCATTTGCAAGATTCTGATTGTTTCAATGGAATACAATAAAATAGTCACATTTTATCCAGATAAATAATTATATATTGTCATAACCCGCGCTCAGTGTCGCGTTACTTTACTGAGCCCCGCGTTGAGGCCCAATTGTCATAAACCGCTGGGCCGGGCTGCTCGTCCCAATTGGCGGTACCTGTTTCGTCCTCCCAGACAGGCAGGGCAGAGAATCTTCGCGGTTCCTTCTCCTGAGAGAGGGAGAGAAAAAGTGGGCAGGAGAGGGAGACGCAGAGGGTAAAGACAGAACTCACGATTCTCCGATCAGGCGAAAGAGAGCGTTTATTCAAAGATCTGTTCTTTATATAGTCTTCAGGGGGGGAAAACAAGGCAAGCTGACCTAGGCAGGCTACAGAGTCGAATGCATATCAAAGAAGCGCCCCGACTTTGCCTCAGCAATCTTGGGGGATGGAGAACTAACACTGAATATGGTTTTGATCTTTTGTGTGCCTTGGCCACTCACGTCTAGCTCAGCAAGACAGTCGCCAAAGTT
>NC_043705.1:129755984-129808499 GCF_006229205.1 Suricata suricatta | reverse complement strand
GGCAAGCTGACCTAGGCAGGCTACAGAGTCGAATGCATATCAAAGAAGCGCCCCGACTTTGCCTCAGCAATCTTGGGGGATGGAGAACTAACACTGAATATGGTTTTGATCTTTTGTGTGCCTTGGCCACTCACGTCTAGCTCAGCAAGACAGTCGCCAAAGTTATTTTGACCAGGAAATGGCAATCTCCAGCCTCCAGGTGCAAATCTTGTTTACTGGCTCACTCAAATGAGTGATAATCCTTGCCTGAGGGCAGACTGAACTTGGCGGGCCCCACAATATATGTATAATTATACTAAATTTTGAAAATTGCTAAGAAGGGAAAGGTTCAAATTGCTATAAAGGAGAAGTGAAGATAATGTGAATTTACTTTTACTCTAAGGGAAAATACAATAGTGGCCTTCTGAATAATGGAGTAAGTCAGAAAGAGGATAGACTGAAAGCATTGCAGTGAAGACCACATGTGAGAGCTCAGTGGGGTCAGGTCTATCAAGTATGAGAGCACAGAGCATTGTGAGAAGGTAGGAAATATAGGGCTTCATATCCCAACAGAAATATTCTCTCATCCCAAGAGCCACTGAATTGATTAAATTGATTTGAACAGAGGATATCTGTGTGAAGGTGTGAAAGTTGTACTCAGTCAGAAAAGCAGTGGCTGTTGAATGTTGTGCTACGGTGGAAGTGGAGTTTGAAAAATGTAATATTTAAAAATATAGTGTGTGAAAAAATAAAACTATCTTGGAGAAAACTAGTCTGATTTACCAAAAAAGTGAAGAAACCATTACATAAAAATATCTAATACCACTTAGATGTTTTCTAAATTTAAAAGAAATGCAAAAATAAGAGTTAAAATATATTTTAAAAATGTCATGTACTTGCCCCTGGATTTCAACAACTATTAGCTCATAGTCAATTTTGTTTCATTTACACCCATTCTAACATGACCCATCCCACAAAGGAATTAATATGAGACAAATATTAGGAAAGATATTATTTATTCTGTCTATCTCTTGGCATACACATACTATTTTTAAGAAATCTGACACCTTATGATTGAAAATAAAACATATGTAGGGATATTGCTGTTTCTGTAGATAAACATTTATGTGACTTGCTCATTTTTCTTCTATAGAAGAAATGCAGCCCCTCAAATTATAATTAAAAATTCTATTTAAGACCCCAAAATGGAGCATGAAACACTATTTTTACCCTGCTTAATTTATCATCACTTAATATTGAAGGAAATATTTAAAATCCACTGATTTGGGGATGAAGCTTATTGAATCTAATATATATTGTCCACCTTTATAAAATGCATTCCTTTTAGAATATGAAAAGAACATTTTCTTCCAGTTAAAGTATATCCAGAAATACCATTAAGACTTTTCCAAACTGATTTGATAATTATGCATTACATTCTATTTTTAATACACAGAAATGCATTAATGAGTTCATTCAAATGTTGAAATTTTAAAATTATATTTTTTAAACTGTGTGGGGACAATATAGTATTAATAAAGTATTGAGAATAAAAATTCTAAAATTCGACCAAACATGTAATATAAATCTAGAATGATTCTATGCATCAAATTTTAAATATTTATGCAAATTATTAATCATGTTGTGATTTAAAGAGCACAATTGCTTTACAGTCATTCATATAAGTTGAGAAAGATAGGAACAGTCATGAGTGGTCAGACACATTTATCTAGAACTGAAATAAGTCTTCTAAAATAAGTATGTGATCTTTCAAAAGTAAATGAAAAAATGGGGCACCTGGGTGGCTCAGTTGGTTGAGCATCCGGCTTCGGCTCAGGTCATGATCTCAAGGTTCGTGGGTTCAGGCCCCACATCAGGTTCTGTGCTGACAGCTAGCCTGGAGCCTGCTTCAGATTCTGTATCTCCCTCTCTCTCTGACCCTCCCCTGCTCAAGCTATCTGTTTCTCAAAAGTAAATAAAAAACATTTTAAAAAAAGTAAATGAAGAGGCATAAGAAATTAGTATCATTAAAACACTGTCTTTCTAATTTTCTTCTTAAACTGTCATTTGTTCTTTTTAAGCTTTGATTGATCTTAATCAACCAAAGTACCTAGGTTATTCTCCATGACTCTCCTTCCTTTAGTCATGTATTTATGAGCATAACGTATGGTCAAATACTTCCTGTGATCTACTGCCCTCCTCTGCCAGTGAGCTCTGGTCACATCTACCCTCGTTCACACAGATCAGTTTCATTAATTTTGAATGCTAGACAATATAATTGTCATTTTAATATTTTTTACTCTCGTATGGACTGTATCATCATTATAAAAATGTGCCTAATACTCTTTTCCAGAAAGATGCAGCCTATATGTTTGTAGTTGCCTAATAATCTTAACATCTTCAGAGAAAAAATTATTCTGACACTTGTGACAACGTGTATAGAAGACTGCTCATGATGGTTGCCATAGGTGTCAAGATTGTTGCAAATTGGGAGAGAGATTGGATTCAACTCCAGACAGAACAAGCAGAGGGGGATTTACGTCCAAGGACCATGTTGAGGGGTCAGTGGTTGGAAAATTACTGAGAGAGACACATCAAGGATAAGGAGAAGTCTTGCTCCACTGACGTATCAGGATGCTTGTGAAGGGCAGGCTAGGGCCATCAGCTGTGAGTGTAGGAGAGGATTCTCTCTAAACTGACTCAACAGGAGTTTTGCTAAAACTGGGCTATGTATACCTCGCAAGGAATGGGGCCAAGGTCCAGGCCTAGTTGAAAAGAGGGCTTAGAGGAGGCTGACAAACTTCGGTCAAGGAGTGTCTGTCACAGCATATGCATTATCATAATGAGTTATGTTTTTTGAATTCCACAAAATGATTTGTTTAAGTAAGTTCCATGCCCAACGTGGGGCTTGAGCTCATAACCCTGAGATCAAGTGGTGTGCGTTCCGTTGACTGAGCCAGCCAGATGCTCCCCACCCCAAATTAATTTTAAATTACTTTTAACATAAAAATGTTAAACATGTAAATGTGAATTACATTCATGTTTGGATAATCTAATTTTGTTACTCAGCCTTTTAATGGAAATCTGGTTGAATTAGCTTTTCATATCATTTCAGAGTCCTATCTGTAATGCAATCTGTCAATTAAGTTTTCTGGAAAGACTCTTCCTTTGTTACGAAAATCTGAATCAGAAGAAAGCCACTTACTATGCACATATGCCTTTTTCTTTGAATCACAAAACTCTAAAATATCTGATTTCATATAGTGGTCTTAATTAGCAACCAGTATATACATAGAGTAAAGATGTAAATCACATAATTATTTTTAGTGTTTTAGGACATTGCGGCTACTCTTGTATTACTCAAGTGTTACTGAGAAATATATGTATGAACAATAGCCTCAAGAAAAATGTTCATGCATTAAGAAAAACAACAAACAAAATAAAATGCTTGAAAGCCTAATAAGTCCTAGGGACTATGCTAAGACGTGGGGAAATGTAAACTAGTAAGATAGACTGCTTGCAGCCCACAAGTATTTCACATCCTGCGGGAGATCCTATAATAATCATTTTCATATACTTTTTGCTATTATTGTTCACTTTCTTAATTTTGAGTTTCCCTGACTCTATCTGAGGATCTATAACCTCCATGAGCTTTCTATATAAGGGCCCAGTGTGCCCTCTGCGTTAACAACCCTTGCAATTGTGTATCTGCTGAGAGGTTGTTTACTTCCCTGCTCTATCTAAAAGACAGGAAATCACCTATTTAGAGAAAAACCCTGCTGTTCCACTCTTACTTTGCCCCTGCTCTCAAACTCCCTTTCCATCTCTATTTGATTATAGAGTGTGAACTTAGACAGATTTGGGTACAAATGAAGAAACATTTTATTTATAAACTATTTATTCTGAAAAATAACATGTTTTAGCCTCAGTCTTCTTATCTGTGAAAGAAGAAATAATGCCTATTCCATAGAATCATTTTAAAAACTAAATGAGATAATACAGACCTATAAAGGGATGTAAACAAGTAACCCAAGAAATATGATCCCAAATGATAGTTAAATTCCATTTCCTTTTTATAGAACTGACTAGTACTTCTTTATTACTAGTATTTCACTTAAGAAGTTGTGCTATAGGGGAAAGGTATCACATTGAGGATAAACAAAATTTAAATAGAAAGAGAAAAGCAAATATTCTGAATACCTGCTATGTTCCAAGCACTGTGCTATGCTTTTCTGGTTCTAACTTTCTCTATGACTTTGGACATTTACCCTAGAATATTAAACCTAATTTAATTTGATCTATCTTCAGAATGAGTAAGTTAAAAACAATTTTCATTTCCCCAGAGACATTCCATGGACACATCTATCGGGGGTTAATAAAGATTATTGGGGAATAGAAAATGTTTTCCATAGTTAAGTAATTTGCGGAATATTAGATTAAACCTAGTTAAGCATTGTTTTTCTTTATCTCTCTTTTATTTTTCACTTGGCTTGGGATACAGATATACCTAGGTCTCATTACTGGTTCCCCACTTATTAGCTACATAAACTTGACCAACTTTCTTATCATAAGTCACATTGTGATTATCATTAAAATAGAGAAGAAGAAATAACTCAATAATGTTATACAGAAAGAAGTGTTAGGTTAAATCTCTAAAATGCACAGAATGGCTGGAACATAATAAAAGGGTTGTAATTACTGTTGTATTATTTTAATTAGCCTCATCTCTTCAAAGGTATAAAATATTAAGATTTATTTTCCCCTTTCCTTTCTGGAATTGATTAGGCAGCTTTTTGAAATGCAGGAACAGAGTCCTCCTTATGTGAACTTTCTTTTCTTCAGGCTCCAATTCTGTAGGTAACATCTCAGCAGAAGCTGTAGCATCGCTGTAAAAACCGTGTAACTGTTATTCCTTGCACAACATCAGCCAGGTAGGAACTTGTTTGCCTAACAGTACACAGGAGTATAGAGGGCTAGAACCTTACTGGCTCTAAACTAGTAATTAAAACCAATTAGTTTTTCAACCCAATTGTACTATATTTTGCCCTGTACAGTTTAGTGCATAAACAGGTAGATAGAAGTGCATGACTAACTAGAGAAGGGCTTTTATGTAATTTAGAATGTGCAACTTTATATTCAAATGTGAGATGTGAATACAATGTTGTGAATAATTTTTATAGCTAATAAACTATCAGATGGGACAATTCCAAAAAGTGATGAGCAAAAATACTTAGTCAAAGGAGCATTATTAGAATAGATACATAGTTCACGATGACTACATTGGATGAAAACATTTGAATACAAACATACATAAACATCCAGAAATTTCAATGCTTTAATTTGTCTCTAAAATTTTATTTTTGTGTATACAATTTAAAAAATATTTATATATGTATTTTCAGAAGAAAGAGATAGAGAGACAACAGGGGAGCAGCAGAGAGACATGGAGACAGTGAATCCCAAGCAGGCTCCACAACTGTCAGGGGAGAGCCCCACTTGGGGCTCGAACTCACAAAGTGTGAGACCATGACCTGAGCAGAAACCAAGAGTCAGACACTTCACTAAGACACCTAGGTGCCCCATAGTTTTGCATATTTATTTATTTGTTCAGTATTTTTTAATGTTTATTTTTGAGAAAGAGAGACAGAGCACGGGCAAAGGACAGGCAGAGAGAGAGAGGGAGACGTGGAATCTGAATCAGGTTCCAGAGTCTGAGCTGTCAGTATAGAGCCCAATGTAGCACTCGAACTCACAAGCTGCAAGATCATGACATGAACCAAAGTCAGATGCTTAAGCAACTGAGCCACCCAGGCACCCCAATTTTTGTATTTTGATTAAAAACTCTAAAATTAGCAAAATTTCTGTTTTAGATCTTTCTCATAGCAGAATAATACTTTAAAAAATACACATGCTAGAATTTTGATCCTTTAAAAAAAACACTAAGCATACCCTTAAGCAATGAGAAGTTATGTTTTGAGCAATGAAATAATTACTAGAATAAATACCCAGAAACCCAGGTGCCTCACTTGAAAGAAAAAAATGAATTCAAAATCATAAGTCATATTATATTTAGTTTAAAATCTGTTACATCAAAATTTGTATATAATTATTAGTGGAAAGTAGCATGGGAGGGGCTAAGTGTTTGGAGTAAAATCTAAGCGATCTTGGAATGTTTTCTAAAGACTTCTGACCAACAAGCTCCCAGTTTTTAAAATGAGAATGATTATATCTAATTTGAAAAACTGTATTTTGTGAATAGTAAAGTATTCAAAACAGCTGGCACATAGCTAGTAGGCAAAATATTTCTGCTTGATCAACATCGTAGATGACATGGCCCCTGTTGAAATGTGGAAAAGAAGATTGAGACATGGCTACTTGTTAAAAAAAAAAAAGAGGCACAATTCTGGATATCTTAAGGTTAATGTGGTGTGGAAAAATCATTCAAGATGAGAAGTAAGCAATTTGGTATAAAAAGAGCCAAAAGTTTAGATCTAAAAATATCTATCAGAAGTCATCATCATGCAGATAAGTGTATAAAATATGGAAATGATGGGATCAATTAAAAGGAAAATATATATAAGGATATATAAGGAAAAGATGCTATTCATGTGAAAAGCCTGAAAAAATAGTAATTAGAGGTTAAGTGAATGAGGAGTTTGAAAAGGTGACTGAGAAGAAACATCCAGAAGTAAGTAATTCGAACCAGGATGAGGAGCCCAGAGAGCCGCACGGTTCACAGGAGATGAAGTAAATTAATATTCCAGAGAGCTGAGAAATCTGAGAAGTGACCTAATGTAAGAAAGGAAGTTTAATGACTTTGATATGAAAATGAAAGCTTTAATAAAGGGGCAAGTGAAGAGGTAGTGGTTGTTTTCCTTTCTTTTTTGGTGTTTTTATTTTGTATATTTGTTTACTTATGTGTTATTTTAGAGGAGATCAATGAACAATACTTTCGTGCCACTGGACTTGAGTTAAGATGTGGAGATCAGGATGTGGAATGCAGCTGGAGGAGCAGAAGAGGGTCGACCAAATAAATCGGCAGGGCACAGAAGGTATTTTAGCGCAAAGAGACAGTTCTGCATGATACTACAGTGGTGGGTTCATGACATTTGTCAAAATCCATAAAATGTATGGAAAGAGTGACCCCTAATGTAAGCTGTAGGTTTTGGGTGATAATACGCATCATTGTAAGTTCATTAATTGTAACAAATGTACCACTGTTGTGTGGTATGTTGATAGCAAGTGGGTCCAGGCTGTGCATGAATAGGAGTTTATACGGGAATTCTCTGTACTTTCTATTCAGTTTTTCTGTGAACCTAGAACTTCTCTAAAAATAAAGTCTATTTAAACAATTCAGTAGTGGAATGCGGAGCTGATCACTTGCGTAAATCTCTATGTCACAAGGAATGATGATGGAAGGTGGTGTGTTACATACGGTATCACCAACTATTATCAAAGAACGCTTTTAATTTCCAGCTCTACAATTTTCATTTGACATGTATTTTTATATTTTCTCCATGCTTTTGTGATAAATTGTATAATTACCCCCTAAGTGTCCATGAACCTAAGAATATTATATCACATGGCTAAAAGGCATTTACATATGTGGTTTAGTTAAGCATTTTGAGATGGAGAATTTCCTGATTTACCTGTGCCGGCCCTGATGATAATCACCAGTATCCTTATAGAAGAGAAGTACGGGAGACGTGATATATCAGAGGAGAAGGTGATGTGAAATCAGGAGCAGAGATTTGAGTGATACGCCCAGAGCCACAGAATCCTGGCAGCCTCTAGAAGTGGAAGAAGAGAGGAAGGATTTTCCCGGATGAATGCAGAGAAACCAGCTCTCCTGACGGCCTGACTTTATCCCAATAAACTCATTTCATATTTGTAATCTCATAACTATGAAATAATAAATTTGTATTGTTTTAACATACTGAACTTGGAGTAATTTGTTACAGCAACAGTAAGAAATGAATACAAACTTTCATAGCTCCACTCATATGTTATCATCTTTACCAATATTTTATATTTATCTGTGAAATCCTAAATCTCGGGGCACATGGAGTCACTATCTATTGACTGCTTTCTTTCCTGATTATAAGTGATAATTTCCTGTGTCTTTTTATTTCTATTACTTTCTGGTTGAGGACTGGGCATTGTAGATAACACATCAATAACCATGATTTTTGCCTGTGAATTGCTGGAATATTGGGATACTAAAATGTATCTCAATACTGGAATGATCTCCAACTATAAAGTCTGTTTCCTCTGCCCTATTTGGGACATAATACCTCTCCTTATCTAACTAACTTGACCTCTTTATATGGGTGTTACCCCTGGCACTTCTTAGCCTACCAATGAATTAAGGATTTGTACAGCTTCAAGACTTTTGTACTGAGTCTTTCTGTAGTTCTCTTGTAGCTCTGTCCTCCCTGTATTTTCAAGTTTTTTTTAAGAACAAAACAGCTATTTTCCATCTCCATCCAGGAAGGCTTTCAGGTTCTGCCACCTGTGACGTGTGTTGTTTTTTGGTTTTCATCAGGCTGTCTGGGTCCTCCCATGGCACACAAAATTTAACTATCAGTCATGGCCTGGAATAGACTTTTCTCATACATTTCAGATTTCAAATTGTCTGTAGCTCTCTTTCTTCAAGAATGTTCCCGTTAAATTTCCAGTGGCTCAGCTCTTCTAAAATCTATTATCTTTCCCAGACCTTTTAAGGCTACAGTTTTCCACATGAAGGGAATCTGGGAAAGATCCCAGATATAAACTTACAGTTACAGTTCTTACTTATAGTTTTTGGTAAAGATAATAACATATGAGTAGAGCTATGAAAGTTTGTATTCATTTCTTACATAGTGTTACCTGATACACTAATAATTTTTCCATTATAAATTATTTTAAAATGTTGCCTTTACTCTGCTCATTTTTAGGCCCTTCAAATTTAAGTTATCAATTTCTCTATGAATCTTAATTGTCTTCCTCAATAGTAAATACTCAATCTCTCCATGCTCCATTATCAGATAACCTCTGCCAAATTTTATGAATATATTTGATAGAGTGGATGAAATTATATTAAAATGAGGTCAAATCTTTTAAGCTTAACAAGATTATCATTACTTTGATACCAGAAAGTTATAAATAAGAACTTAGTCATTTTAAGTATATAAGGATATTAACATATTTAACAATGAGTATAAACTATCAGTATCAAATTTACAGACTTACTCTTTAATATTTACTTAATTTATTTTGTAAAAACATATTTTAAATATGTTTTAAATAAAAATATTGAGAGAATAAAAGTGCACAGTTTGACCAATAAAAACAATACTAAAATTTTATTAGTTTTACACCATTTTTATTTTTACACTATCAAAGATTTTGCAACTAACTTTTCTGACACTTAGACTTTCTTTGCCAAAAATAAAACAAACAAGCAGAAAAAAAAGTCACCAAGGACGAGGTTGCAGAGTTCACTCATCCCCAGGAATTTAATCTATTGCCTGTCCCCAGATCCACTCATTCAGTCAATTATTCTCAGTCAAGACTCACAGTGGGATGACTTCCCACTAGCATCCAGATGCCGTGATTATATTTATCTTCTTCACATCTAAACACATAGCATACTTTTACTTTCCTAATGTTAATTCAAAAATGTTCAAGCTGTGGTATCCTGAATGCCTTGGAGAATGAAGAGATGTTAATAGTCTGAAAGCTGTATTTCAATGACTTCTAGTGTTTATCCAAATTAATGTGGTTTATTTAAGTCACTTATTCTATTTATCAGCATACAGATTATTACATATTTCAAAATTAATAGATTTCCTATGTCCAAGCAATTAAACATCAATTTAGAAAGAGAAACAAATGTAAAACAGATCAATGCCTTTATGGCCTGGAACACAGAAATCTTTGATAAATGGAGATCAGATATTTTGTATAGCTGACAATAGATAAATAATAACTTCAGTAAATTATGATTGGAGTCATATGGGTAGGTGAATGGCATTTTTGTTATCTTTAATCACACATTTTAAAACGTAGAGGAAGTTTCATTTTACAAATTGGGAGGTAGTATCTTTTTGTTACTATCCCTAGTAGACACAAACTTTTTTCCAATTACTGCATCTGAAACTCAAAAGATGATGAAATAAAGGAATTGGCTGATGCCTTTAGGACTCAAGGTTTTTATTTAAAATGAAAATCGATAAACTACTACTCTTGTTCTTTAGATTTTAAACCCTTTCATTTTGATTCCTTTAGTTTCTAAAATAGTATGGAATGTCAAAGCCACATTGTGGAAAATACAAAAAGCTTTGTTGCTTGCAACTCTTTATAAACTTGAATTATTTTATATAGAGAGTCCACTCTCATATCATTAAGTCTAGAATTGTAACACCTTCTATAATGGTTATTAGCATATTATCTATAATTTTGATCAAATAGAAATAGATTAGAAAATAATCACTTTATAACTCTATACATACTGTAAATGGAATTACATACAATAACTTCTCTATATTGAAAATATTGAGAAATTTACTACTACTAGTACCATTTCAATGAACTACTGTCTATCTATTGAGTGCACACTAATATACATGAATTTTGAGTGCACAAAAAATATACATGGATTTAAATAGGAAAAGTTCTGCTATTATAATTTTGTGTACTCATTTGAATAGTACTCTCTTTTTACATGTTTTTAATCTAGCCCTTAAGGCAAATAATCTAGAAATTCAAATATTGTTGGAAATTTCAAATAAAATTTTCAATGTCCCTGTTATTTTATCTGCTTCTAGAATCAAATACTTACACTGGTACATACAGGTATTTTCAGTAGTATTTACCTCCGTATGTCCAAATATTTTTGCTCTCTTGATTCAATTGTAATAGAACATTTTTTTACTAATATCACAGAGAATTTTAGCTCAAATACTATGACTCCCCTGCTTTTTCATTCATATTAAATTGTGAAACACCAAAGAACTGATTAGAATTTCTGCCTATGTGTATCAGTAGCACATCAGTATCAGTGTGTGTGTGTGTGTGTGTGTGTGCGTGCACGTGCATGTGTATGTTAGTGCATGTTTGAGAGAGTTAAGGGTATACTGGCTGGACTTCAATGCAAGATATTTAATGAATTTAATGATTCTATAAGCTGGGTTCAATGCAGGTTATATAAACCTAAAGTGGGAAGGGATTTCAGAAGGGGTTTAGGTAGTTGAAATTGTGGTTGAGGGTCTAAAGGTGAAAAATGCACACTGATATTCTAAACTGTTTCGTTCAAGGGCACATGATGATACTTACAATGTAGGTCAGAAAGTCACTGCTGAGATATTACAATGAGTTTGCACATCAGTGGTGGTGGTGATTAGACACTGCGCCCCTGGGTCAAGACGCCATGAACTTTCTCAACAATCTTATTTTATAATTAGCATTGTCTGCATAGCATCAGCACGAGAAAGATAATTTTTACCCCACTTCTACTTTTCAAAATTTAGTAAACTGTGCAGTTACATTTTAATCCAGAAGCTTATTAGCAAGGGTATCTGAGGAATGTGGTTTTTAATTCTCCGAGAAGAGAGCGAGGATACTACATTTTATACAGGAATAATTAAAGTCAAGTTATCCTTACTTATTGATGTTTTTTTTTTGAGCAATTGTATCATCCATAAAAATGCCCTCTCATATCCTGCCTGTGAAGTTTGAGTCTTACATGGATAAGATTACTTGTTTCCTCAACTGTGAAAGGAACTTCATTCCCATTTTCCTCGCGGCGCATTCCCACCGTCGCCTGCAGAGGCTGCCCTCTTCTCTAGCAGAGGAGCATTTCCTCACTTATAGTTCAAGCTTTAAGTGTGAATATAAGAGTTAGACGTTAGGCCTTTTCAAACTGTTCTTTTCCACCACTCCACTCTCCTTAGTTTCATTTTCTATGGTGCCTGATGCCTCTGGTTCCTGAAATACTACTTAGTTCCATGGAATAAACCAGTTTATACACACACACCTGTTTTACCTTCATCATCTCATTGTTATCTGTTCTTTCTTCTTCCCTCCAATTTTTTTGTCTTCACATAGTATTATTTGGAGAAGGAGACGTCTATAATTTTCACCAAATATGGAACACATGTTTCTTTTTTTAATGCTTTGTTTTAGTATGATGGGGGAAAGCTATATACAATTTCTGTGTTGTCACATTGAGCTCATTCTATCGTTTATTGAGCCCTTTATCTCTGCAGCGTTATTGCTATCTCTCACTCTTGTCTTGCACTCCTTTCTCAAGTTCAGTAAGTGTCCTTATTATCATTCAGTTAAATTCTCTTTCAGGCATTTTACTTATATCTGTTTCACATAGGTCTTTGACCAAAGCTTTGTCCTGTTCTTTCATTTTGGAGAAGTTTCTATGTCTTCTCATTTTGTCTAGGTCTCTGTGCCTGTTTTTGTATGTCAGGAAAGTCAACTCCAGCCAAGTCCACCGACCATTAAAACTTCAGGTTTTAAACCCTGCTGGTTGCAAGAACTAATGAAATTTGGCCCCTCGCACTTTCATTTTCCCCATGTGCTCCGCTGTGTGCTCCTCTGTTTCTCATCTTTCTCTGTGGTCACAGCTCTCTCTCGGCCACAGTGGCCACAATCCATTTCTCTCCCAAACTGAGTCTTCACACTTCCTGCCCTCTTTGATGTGGCCTCTTCTTTATCTTTAGTTGTGGTGGAGTTAGTTTGGCCAGTCTTCAGGTCAATTTCTAGGGTATTTAGGACGATTTGATAGTTATCTAGTTGTATTCGAGGGATAAGGTGAACCCAGCATCCGCCTACTCCGTTTCTTGATGAAAGTGTCATTTTATGTCTTCCCCACACGTTGTCTAATTTAAATATTTCAAGATGTTATTATATATGCTTTAATAATCTCATTAATATTACCTTGTTTGAGTTTTTAAGCTACTATATTAGATCTCAAAAGTTTGTATAAAATATTTATTTTATACACTTATGTAAGAAAAGAACAGTCTATGTATCCTTGAACCAGAAAAGCCAAACACAGCTTTTAAATCAATATTCTTTTCCAAAGTTTTGCTTAATGATTTTATCTAGTAGTAGAATTTGCAATTCAATTTGAAATTCAGAGTTTGCCATTTTACAAGTAGTCCATTTACCTCTTTCTAAAACTTTAATCATAGGGTTTAACTCTTAAAGAAGTTTGGATTACAAGTATCAAACTTATCCCTAAATCATTTTATTGCTTTATTGTTTCCCCTTCATTTAATTGGATTCTCTTGAGTTTAATTAGGTTTAAAGCATAGTGATTATAGAAAGACTATGCTTGTTCAATGCACACATTCTCCCAAGTGGTCTTTACAAATTCTCCCACTTATTTAGTGGATAGTCAATCACCTTACTAATTACTGGAAGAAAACAGCTCAAAGCACATTCCATACTGATGGTTGTTTAGTATTATCATACTATTATAGAAAATACAGCATAATTAAGCTAAGAAGTTAGTAAAGCTTACAACATAATCATTATTCAATGTTTTTAAAGAAATGCAGTGATATGCTACTTATCTTGTACTTACATTCTTGTCCAAGTGTAAAATCAATTTAATTGCTAATATACTTTCAGAAAATCAAATCCAAACAAATTGAAATAATCTATATAACCAAAAAAATTATAATTTTTTATAAAGACTATATTCTGTGAGACTCATATTATCATATTTCAAATATATATGAAAAAGCTTAATTTCACATCTCATTTTTTTTCAAATGGAAATACACTGGAAAACAGCAATTAGTATGATAAGTAAGCTCATTAAGTAAGACCTGGACTTTAAATAAATTTCTATTTTGCTCAGGCCACATTTAACCATGTTCTTGTATCTGGGAACTTGTTTACTTGTATTGGATTTTTTTTAATGATACCATTTTATGCTGAAAATAGTAATACAACTTATCATTGAAATGGTTCTGTGACAGTTAATTATATTTTTAAATTAAAAAAAGTATATCCTGACAGTAAATGCAATTTTAAAGAGTCAACTAATATTGATTAAAGAACTAAATATCAAGTAAAATTTGAAATCTAAGAAAAAATAAGAAAAATAAAAAGAAACTGGAAAATTAGTAGCCCCACAAAATCTTTTTTTCTTTTTCTCTAGCCATGATTTGTAATGTATTATGGTATAATTTTTCTAAAATTGCATCTATTATTCACTCTTTTTGTTATAGTTTCATAGATGTGTAGTTCATAGGAGAAATACATATATATTTTAAATTTCTTGAATTTTCCTTTGTAGCTTACTAATTTAATTGGCTTTAGTTTGAAAGTGAGAACATGTCTATTCCCAACTTAGGACTGCAAAAGTATGTGATATCTAATAGATCATACTTATTTATATTTGTTCAAAGCTTACATAACCACTACTAAACTTTATGAACTAAACCTATTGATTTCTTAGATTTTAAAATTCTCTTCCCTTTCGGTGTGTGTGATATATTTTAAGAGTACATATTTATGAGATTCAATGTTAAGATTTTAATATTTTTTGTGAAATTTTCCCTTGTATTATGAAATTATTTTCCTCCATGCATTTATAATTTGTTTCTTCTCCAATTCTGCCACTTGCATCCAAGACAGAGTAATAAGTGATGGATCTCTGCTGCCATTTTAACAAAGAAACTGAAAGACCCATGAGTTAACAGTTATCAGACATTGCGTACGAGGCGGATTTGGTTATATAGATTATTTCAATGGTGATCCCCGAGGTAGTAGAAATAAAATAGGTGAGGTCTGTGATCATTCAAGCCTATTTCTCAAAAAGAGTTTTCAGACTAAAAGAAGGATTTTTGAAACCAACTCTAATAGTATCGATGAGTTAAGAAGATGGAGCTGAGAACAGGGTGGGAAGTCTGGAGTGACCTGTGTCTATTCCTACAGAGATAAGACAACATTAGACTTAGATCAGGTCAGCTCTGCTCTTGCCTATCAAAGTTTAAAAGCAAATCTTGAAAAAATCAAAGTTCTTCCATGTGATTTATTGCATCTCAGAACAAAACCATAGGATTTATAGGAATACAAAAATATTCTGCATCCAGAAGTTGAAATTGATAATGTTTAGCATCCAATCAAAATTGCCAGGCATGCAAAGAATTTGGAAAATATGACACATATTGATGGGAAAAGTCAATCTGTAGGAACAGACCCAGAAATGACAGATATAGAATTATTATTAGATAAGCTTATTCAACACGTTTCATATGTGCGAGAAAGTAAAGAGAAAAAAATCAGCAAGTTAAAAAGCTATGGAAGATATAAAAGAGGCCCAGATTGAACACCTAGAAATAAATAATACAGTACGTGAGGTGAAAAATACTCTGGGTGGGATTAATATCAGATACTGAACTGAAAGAGCTACTAGAACAAGCTGTAAGACATCAACTGTATAGAAAACAAAAACTGAAAAATAAATTAATGAATGATCAGTTAGCTGTGGGACAACTTGAAGTGCCCAAATATCTGCGTAATGGAGTCTGAAAGAAAGGGGTGGGGAGAAAAATATTTGAACTTAACAGCCAGACTTTTAAAACTTCATGAAGCTACAAACCCACCTATCCAAAATGTTCAACAAACCATAGGCATGAGAGTCATGAAGAAGATTTCAACAGGGAATGTCATCATCAAATTGCTAAAAATCAGTGGTAGCAATAAAACCTTGCAAGCAGGCAAAGAAAAAGAAAGGATATGTTAGGTATATAGAGAGGAGAGGGATTAAAGAAAACTTCAACTTGGAAACAATGTAAGACAGAAGAGAGTAGAAATATTTCTTAAAATACTGAAAGAAAGTTCTCAGCCTAGAATGCTTATGAAAATGTCATTCAAAAACAAAGACAAAATAGATCAACAGCAGATATGCACTACAAGAAATATCAGAGGAATTCCTTAAGGCAGAGGGGAAAATGACCGACGGAAACGTTAATCTACATGCAAGTTTAAGAATGCTAGAAATGGTAAATGTAAAGGCAAATATAAATGATATTTTATCTTAAAATATTTTGTTATTATTTCAATTTCTTTAAAGAATCAATGATCAAGGAAGGAAAGGCAACTGTTGCTTTAGAATTCTATTAGCTATGTCCTTATTTCAGTGCTAATGTAAAGAAGACTGTTGGAGGGGAAAAAGGAATACAATCAGCATGGAGTGTCATTTATAGAACTACTGAAATATATGCAATAATACAAAGAATATTGATTTCAAAAGTTAGAAGTTGTGTTTAAGATCTACATCAGAGGGGCACCTGAATGGCTCAGTTGGTTAAGTGACCGAATCTTGGTTTTGACTCAGGTCATGATCTCACGGTCCTGAGATTGAGCCCTGTGTTGGGCTCTGCCCTGGGCATTGGAACCTGCTTTATTCTCCCTCTCTCTACCCCTTTGCCTCTCTCCCTTGCTCACACTGTTTCTCAAAAAAAAAAAAAAAAAAAGAAGAAGAAGAAGAAAAAATATATGACATAATACAAAAGGTATAATTTTGGTATACAGAATTATTTTCTTATTATAATATTAGAACAAATAATATTGTTTAGGAAACAAGTTGTGCATTGATTCTAATATACTACTCAATACTCAATATAATAATGGAAATTTTATTCATTCACTTATTCTTCTAATAAATATTAATTATGGTTATCTAATTAGAAAACAAAAATGAATATTTTTCCTCCATATATCTCCTAGCCAGAAAGGATAGAATGAATTCTAACGAACTAATATAGAGATAAAAAATAATTTTCAAGTTAGCACTATAGAGAGGAATAGAGGAAAGTAATGATTATAAAAAATTCAAACATATAATGGTCATGGGGCCTCTCTGGAGAGATTGCATTGAGGTGGGGCAGAGACCTTAAAGAAGAGTGGGATTAAGCTTTGGAGAAATAAAATGAACTTTTCAAGAAAGGGGATATTAAATGTGAAGATCTTAAAGCATGAAGTATAGTAAAGGGAAGCCAGTAAGACTGGAGAGAGGAGAGAGGTGAACAGGGTACAGTCAGATGTAGTGAAGAGTGTTTTCAGGGCTGGATGAGGGGAAGGAGGTCTGTACTGCAGGGCCTATTGGTCATGAAGATTTTGATCTTTACCCTGAATGAAATGGGTAGTATTTGAACACTTCGATCACAATTACTATGATCTTATCTTTATGTGAAAAGATTCACCTTGTAGGCGTATGTGGACACCTACAATATTCTGGGGCCTGTTCCCAGCTTGAGGAATGCAATCCAGGCAAAGTGGTGACGTGAGCTATGGTGGCCACGGCTGCCACTTGAGCCGTGCGGTCTCTGACAAAAATTCTACTGGCACAGAAGCATCAGGGGTGGGGACGTGGACCATAAAAGCCTTGATCTTCTGTTTAATCTACACGCCGGTCTCCTCCCAGGACCTCTGTTTAACCAAACATTAATTATAAGCCAGAGGGCAGGGGTGCCAGAATAATGAAACCCACAGGAATAAGCTTTGCAGGCCACAGAATGGAGCAGAAAAGATGGATGGTGGATCAGGCAGAATGGAGATTATCTGGCACAATTATTGCTGACTATATGCTTCATAACAGCAGAACCATGAAACCATCATAAATCATTATATTCCCAGCTCCAAAGACAATGCACAATAAATAGGTCGTGTCCAAGATCATGTTTCTGTGCTTGACACCTTCTTCTTCCTAGCCATCTATACACAAACCCTTGCTCTATTCCTTGAGACACCATATAATACCATTTCTATTTGAAGTCTAATTAGCTTCTCCCTCATCCCTCTTTCCCTCTCCACATCACCCAAGACCTCTCCAGATGGAGGTGTGGTAGATCTTTGTTCTGTTGTTACACATAGTCTCACACCTACCTCCATTTTATTATGTACCCCATCGCATGTTGTAGATTAGTTCTATAGGGCAAATTTACTTTGTAGCCTATTTCTGAACCCTTTAAGAAGTGAAAAAAAATCATTTTAGTCTTTGAATTTTCAGGACCTACTACAGTTAATTGAGTCGAGGAGCAGCATAATAAATATTTAGTGAATTATGGGGGTGTTAAAGAATGAATGAACAAATGGATGACTGAATTTGGAAACACGTATTTTAAAATCTAAGGATGGCCTACCTCTATGTCCTTCTGATTCTACTTATGACTTTCTTACTATTTTCTTTTAGAGAGTTTAGTGATCTAGCATATTCTCAAGAGAATTCAACTCGAATCTTCACCTGCAGAACAATTTTAAATTAAAGTTTGCATCCTTATTTGATGTTCTTGTCTCTTTGCCCTGGACACTCCCATGTGATCATGAGACCACTTTTAGGGAATGTGGTGTGATTGATTGTATTCATTTCACATAGAGAGTATACTCCCACATACATATGCTACTACCTGAGGAAAAGCCAAGTGACTAAAATAGGCACAGAGTTTTTTACTCTAAACAGTCACCATATATAATGGATAAAAGTAGAACTGAAATTATATATGAAAGCAGGACAATGCAAAACATTTTGACAAACACTAACTACCGACAAATAAAGTAATTGAAACAGTTACATTGTAAAAACCACTCGGTCATATTCTGGAAGAATGCTACTGAGGGAATTACATGTCACAAAGGTTATCGGCATTATCTACTCTCAGGCACCAAACTGATCTACTGAAAGAAAACAACCTTATGGTCAATAACACCAAAAAATTTTATTTGGAGTTTCCATTGTATAAGTCCATGGATAGTCAGTATCCAGTTTTTTTTTTTAATTTTTAAACTTTTATTTATTTTTGAGAGGCAGAGCATGAATGGGAGAGGAGCAGAGAAAGAGGGAGACACAGAATCCGAAGCAGGCTCCAGGCTCTGAGCAATCAGCACAGCACGGGGCTCGAACCCACGGACTGTGAGATCAGACCTGAGCCACAGTCAGACACTTAGCTGACTGAGCCACCCAGGCACCTCCTATTTCCAGTTTTTTTAGAGCTTACAGTGTTAAAATAGAAATAAAATGAGGTCCTATCATTAACAGTCACTTTAACAAATATATAAGGGTTAACACATAAGAGTCCTGATTTAAAAAACAAAGAACAGTTTTTTTTAAATATTCTGTTGAAAATTCTTATTTTCATTTTTCTTTATATCACTATATACTATTACTATGTGATATAAGAAGAAATGCCCATAAAAAGCAGGAATAATGATTCTATTGAAATGATTTTAATATAATGCCTATAGTATAACATTATTATTATTGAAGCCCAAGACAGACCTGGTTCTAACCAGACACAGTCAAAAACCAACTCTGAATTTTGAAAGTAAGTCTTCTTGTCTAAGAGATGGGAGGGCAGGGAAAAAACACAATAGTTCCTACCTCACAGGGTCAATATTTTTTTAAATTTTATTTTAGAGAGAGAGCATGAGGGCAGAGAGGAACAGGCAGAAAATCCCAAGCAGGCTCCACACTCAGAAGGGAGCCTGGTGTGGGGCACGATCCCATGACCCTGGGATCATGACCTGAGCTGAAATCAAGGGTCAGTTCCTCAACCAGCAACTGAGATACCCAAGCAGCAATCAGTATTCATGTTAAACATAATAATGTTTAATTTTGACTAATACAATGACCAATATGAGACACATAATAAACATGTATCTCCTTTTGAGATAACTAACTTCTTAAAATATGATTTGAATTATATTTTCTTAGATTAATATTTCCTTCTACTACTTTTAGAAAACTTTCTAAATCTTATATTTACATTATTTTATTGTTTCTCCTTTTTTACTTTCAGATGTGGGTCACACATATCAAATATAGGTCATATTTTTCTTCATGTGAGTGAACAATCAAAGTTTATATTGAAATAAATTAAATAGCTTCTGAAATGATTACTATGAAGTGACAGTGATTATAGAATATTTGGGGGACACCATCATTAATATTAATTAGTAATTATTTTGTGATTAATGAGAAAATTACCTATGGGTAGTAATTACTTCAATACTATGTAAGTAGAACATCTACACAATAAGTTGCTTTGAATACTTCCATCATTGGAACACCTGAGTGACTCAGTCGGTTAAGCAGCCAACTTTGTCTCAGGTCTTGATCTCACGGTTCGTAGGTTCGAGTCCCACATCAGGCTCTGTGCTGACAGCTCAGAGCCTGGAGACTGCTTCAGATCCTGTGTCTCCTTCTCTCTCTGCTCCTCCCCCACTCCCGTCCTGTTTCTCTCTGTCTCAATAAAAAAAAAAAAAACACAAAGAATATTTCCCTCATTGCATAAACCACATATGTGTGCAGTAGTTATGAGCTACCAAGGAATGACAACATTCCTTGTAAGGCCTCAGGACACAATTCTCTTTCCCATACCACATAGCACTTGGATTTGAATCACCTCAGCTCCTGTAGGCGTGCACATCAGAGGTTATAATTCCTGTTTTGAACCTAGGCAAAAATCAAAGTCAGAGGCAGCAAATGGAAAGAGCAGCAAACCCTCACGGACCAAGCACAGCCCCACGTGTCTAGGTCTTACAGCTGCCCCCTACGGTGTTTGGTATTTACTATTATTATGCCCACTTTCCAGATGAGGGAACCGATAGAAGTTACATTCTTTTCTTAGGTTATACAACTTTGGCATGTTACAGGAGGGCTCCAAACTCAGTCTAAGTCTCGACTGGATGATTTTACTTTTCATCTTTTAACATATCTTATTGTTTATCCACTGCCCCCATTTATACTGCTTTCTTTCTTTTTACCGCTACGTTTAACTAAGTGATTCAGATTCATAATATGTTGGACTCGGGCACTTATAAATGTGGTCCATGTAACGCGGTTGCAAGGGTAATTTGGAATCAAATCTTCTCTTGGTGACTTTGTTAGAATAGGCAGATATCCAGTGAAGTCAAGGGGTAGATGGTGAATTTGAGGACAATGTTACTGTCTACAACATTTATCAGAAGACTGCAGAGACAATGTCTGCATAAGTACAGATGTTGGAGACATTGATGCAAAAAACACTAGCTAGATTATATTTAGATTCCATGACTGTACTTCTGTGCAGCTTATCCAGAAGATGTGCCAATAGGTAAAAATATTCCCTTCTGAACTGAGCCAGGAATAATTGGAGCACCTTCAACCACTTACTCTAACAAGAGACCAAGGGATATCTGGGATGGCATGGTGGGGGTCTGACATGCAGCAGGACAACAGGTTAACATAAATTTCATCCATGTGTATACAGGATATTGGAAGACTGAGTAAATTAATCTCCATGCCATGTCTACCCTCAAAAACAAACTGCATATTTGAGACATTGCTTCACCAAACAAGCTACAATTAGGATACACTATACTTTCTTAAGCTTCAGGTTGCTGGGAGAAGAGGGTTGGGGGCTTGGTCATTGAGTCAGCTAAAAATGCCTCTGGGACAGGAGACTTTCAGGCACCATCCAGGAAATTTCATGTCGGCCTGTGGGATCTGAATCTTCCCATATAAGATATTACTTTATTCCAGTGTTTTTCACTCCACAGCAGTTTCTGGAGACTCAGATTATTTTCCTGGAGAGTTCAATCATAAAACAAAACACTGAATGCCTTCCTTAGAGAAGATACTGGGGGGAAGGAAGCTTTGACAAGTAAAGCCTTTGAGTTGTGTTGGTATCCAGGAGGTTATTACAGTTTTTTGGGTGAGGAGGACTCTCCGTTCTACCAGCTCTGAGTCCCAGGTCCCCTGAGATTCTCTGGACCACAGTGTATCACAAAAAGAAAGAAGTAGAGTGAGGGTGATGGGGATTATACCACTTTTTTAAATAAGGGGAGAAGCCCCCCCCCACAATTGCCAAGATAAGCAGGAAAGCAGAGGAATCTTTAGAGTAAAACAGGATTGTATGTAATCATCCTAGAAAGTGGGAAACAATTGACCACTGTATTGAATTTGTTTCATGACTAGCCACTCCCCATTGTAGAGGTTAGCTATGCTGAAATAATGTTTAGTCTTTATCTTTGAGGATATACCTTTAGCTTTCTGATGGAATTATTTGCCTGAACCACTGATGGGTATTGAAGTGGATTGATTCTACTACTTTCTTACCACTCAGAGATGATGATTAGGGCATATTTCAATCAGCTAGCCCTTTCCTGTTTGCCTCTGGGAAATACTGGATAGCTTGAACTCCTCTGTTTACTTTCTGTATCCCTGTGCCCCTTGAAAGATAACTTCTGGTCAGATGCACAAGCCTTCAGCTCTCATTTTCCTGCCTGGGGTTGTACACGTGAGACGATCTTTTGGAACTGTATAATAACCACAGAGTAAAATAAGAAATTATAGAGAACATTCCAAGATATTTGTCAAATTGCGAGGTATGAATCTTCAAGAAAACTTTGGGATATATTTAAGTGATATTCTATTTTCCATGACAGATCTGTAAAGACAGATGGTACACTAAGGAGTTATACTTTTGGAATCATATCTAAATCCCAAAAGTATTAATCATTCATTGTGGTGGTGCAAAAGACTTTGTCAAGATATACATGTCTGGTGTCTACTATACTCTTAATAGCATCAAAAATTTGATAAGTATACTATCCCAGGGTTCTAAAAATGGATTATGTTCTAGGATGACACTGGTTTTCATTATTGGATTTGCCTGTTATCAAATGTATATGATTTGTAGGAATATAGATTAATGCTGTCAACACATACCACCTGAGTTGTATCAATGTGAAAGTGTGAGAGATCCCCAAGCTGTCAGGTTTTAAGGTGGTCAATCAAGATAATAAAACAAGCTAAATGTGATGATCAAACTTTTATTCAGTCTGCAAAGATGCAAGCAAGAAACCAAAAGAGAAGATACTGGCTTCTTCAATGTTCCATCCCCCCACCCCCTCCACAGATGTAAGGATTCGCTGTATCAGTGCAGAGGGGTGCAGGGAACTGAGTCCTTGTCTGAGTTTTTGGCTGAGCCTTGTCTTAGATCACAGAGGTGAAGTTTCATATGTCTCTCGTTATTTTGCAGGCCTTATCATGGCTCTTCATAGGATGACCATGGAAGGGCTTCCTCATCAGAGCAAGAGATATGTCCCAACGAACAAGTATGTGCTTTCTGAGTTTTTGCTCAGATCATGTTTGGTCATTGACCAAATCTCTTGGTGTAGCACTTCAAACTTAAGAGGTGGAGAAAAAAAATCATACATTTTGATAGGAGAGGAAAAGCTATAGGCATTTTTTGGTTGGTTAATTTACTAAAAATTAAACAGGCCACTTGTAGAAGGAAAAGGAAGGTCAGATATAAAATCATTTGACCAGGATAAGAAGGAAGGTACAGAAAGAAGTTAATAAACATGTTTGATTGTTACCAGCAAAGAAGTGAGTTTATTTAAAACAAATGCCTACCATGTCTTGGGGTGCCTGGATGGTTCAGTCAGTTAAGTATCTGACTCTTGATTTCAGTTCAGGTCATGAACTCATGGTCGTAAGATTGGGTTCTGCCCTGAGCATGGAGCCTGTTTAAAATTCTCTGTCTCTCTCTTCCTCTACCCCTTCCCTGCCCGTGCTTGCTTTCTCTCTCTCTCTCTCTCTCTCTCTCAAATTATAGAATACAAAAGAAAGGGGGAAAAATACTATGTTTTATCACTCCAAAGGAACATAATTTGTTTATGCAGAAGGAAATAATCATCAATTCTCTTCACTGTCAGGTGCCTTCTCTTAATTCCCTATGTATACCTTGAGTTCATGAAGCAATAGAAAATAGATTAAGTCCTGAGACTTTACTAAGCAACCTGATTTTAACGTTCAAGAGCCTAATAGGACTCTGTACTGTTTTTTTTAAAACCCAAGGGCAAATATAAACCACTACAAACTTAGGTATTTATTATTAATCCCTAGACACAGTGAAAGTAGAAAAGTGAAAGTTATAATAACAGTTCTTGGATTTAGTTGAACATTGCTGAAATACAATTTTATATTTTCTTTGTTGAATCACTAGATAAACTAAAAAATTAGGAAGAGTACATACTATGAATAACAACCGTTCTGATTTCTTACTCTTTGAAAAATCTGAATAGGAAACACTGAAGACTTTGAGTACTATTGTTTTAGGTATAGCATCTTGCTGCTTAACTGTGTCTTTTATAACCATCAAATACCAGTGCATCACAGTGCATATGATAACTGAGTTACTCTTTTGTCTTTAGAAATGCGTTCAGCATTTTCTTATTATATAGTCATTTCCATTCATAAAATTTGCATCTTCTAGTCACAAAATTATTAGTTTTAAATTAGATGACACAGAAGACTGAAGCTAGAAGGCATTAATATTGTACACCAAGTATGCTCTGTGCTTTTGCTTTCTTCCACATGATAAGATGATATTTCTCTACTGCTTTGCATTTCATAATGGCCATTTGAATTTGTTCTGCCAAGAGATGATGAGCAGAAATGACACATGTCTCTTCTGGCTGACAGTGGAACAGGCAGGGCGTGACTACCATGTTTTCTTCCCATCGTGTGGAAGCACCACTCGGATGAAACATCTTGTATTCCGGTTACTTGAGTGACTTTAGTGACTAAAGATACTTTCTCTCCTCACTACTGCCCCCCCCCAATGCTAATCTTAATTAGGCATTTACTATGCTAGAGGAATACATTTTATGGATTAATTCCCTGGGATTTGGGAGTGGTTTCTTACCACTGTATATCATACCCCACCTCGAATGACACAGAGTTGGCATCTAGAAGTCAGGTGTCGCCATAACACAACAACATAACAGTTGGCTAAGAAACTCTTTTGAAATCTTGAACAATGGTCACCAATATAATTCAGCGGCTTTTGTATTTGGTAAAATCATCACTGGAAATGACCAGGAAAGGAGATAAAATACGTAATAAGCTTGGCAAACTTGTGGAGTTAGACTGGGAAATAGGAAATTATTACTGTTTGTTTAGTTTCTGCGCTTGGCAAGGTAGTACAAGAAAGTGTTAAGTGCTCAAAATAATTGGGTCATTTGCAAGCAGTATTGAATAGTCTAGAAAATATACATGCACTTTACAAATTATAGAGCAAGAAGCAGCAAGTACTACTGCACAAAGACCAGTAAAATATAATATGGAATAGTTTTTGGAGCACCTGATTCACAAAGCAGTTGACCTTTACACCCATTGTTAAAATGCCTGTATTGACGATGATGGCATACATTCAGTTCTTCATCTGAAAAACATAGCTCAGAGGAAAGTCATTAAAAGTGTGGCTCTCCTATAGAAGTCCATAGAGCCCCAAAGTACCCCAAATTAAGTCAAAAGATATGAAGACATGTTGCAAAAGGATATAAAATTCCTAGAAAGTATTTCCAGTTATATCTAGGAGTGTGGCTATCGGCTCTGGGAACAGATTGGAATCAAAGTAGGGGCAGATAACTTGTTTGTTTTGTTCATGAGCATCCAAGCACTGAAAAGTGACCTCAAGACATAATATAGAGGTTTATTTCAACAGATGTACTTTCTTTTTTAAATGTTTTATTTTGTTATTTTCGAGCAAGAGAGAGAGGGAGAGAGTCTAAAGCAAGTTTTGAGTTATCAGAGCAGAGTTCTCTGTTGGGGCTGGACCCCAGGAACCAAGAGATCATGACCTAAGTCGACTGAGCCACCCAGGCAACCCCAGACTCATTCATTATCCAGAGATTATAGACTCTAAGCTTGATGATGTGAGTTGATGGGAAGAACACTTTTGGGGAAAGCCTGAGTTAAATTTTTGTAGGATCATTAAAAAAATGACCGTGGCAACAATGAAGTACTTCTATCCTGAGTCTATGAGCCACCGTCTAACTTGCCCCTGCCCGCTCCTGCTCCCATTCCGCCTGGCGCAAGGTGAGGCATTGAGGAGGCACCTATAGGTTTGTTTCCCTTTCTGTTTTTTCAGGGTGTCAGGATGGCCGAGTGGTCTAAGGCGCCAGACTCGTTTCTGTCTTTTCATTTCTGCAAAATACACCTGTTTGAAGATAAATGGTCACGCACAAGGTCAGAGGCGGTCTGAGATCCCAGACTGAGCTTGTCTCTTAAAAGGCTCCCACATCACGTCGTCCGATTCCGTGCCTGCTTTTACTCTGGATCACTGTTTGCACTGCAAGCTCCTGTGGCCTGCGACAGGGGACCCCGCCTCCCGCGTGGAGGGGCCTGGCGCTGCGGCCCTAGGGTGGGCGCAGAAGGGCCTTACTTGGATCGCGGGCTTTAGGCCGACGGGGCCCAGCACCTTCCAGAAACAGGAGGTTACACAGGACGACCGGCCGCCTGAGCCCGGGGTTTCTGCCCTGTTTCCGGGAGGAAATCGGATGGGCTCCCGCGTGGCCGCGTGCTGACAGCACAGAGGGGGCCCTCCCGACGCCCCCCTGCCCTGGCAGGGGAGCCTGAGCGGGCGGACTCCCCCTGCAGCCAGGCGGAGGGCGAGGAGGCCAGTCTCCCGCGTGTGGCAGCGCTGGGGGTAGCGGCACGCTGAGCTGAGGGCGTCGGCGGCGTGGGCGTGCAGCGCGGGCACCTGTGGCAGGTGGGCGGCCGCGGCCGGCGGACGCTCCTCCTCCGGGAGGCCCTCCGGCCTGCGCGCTTCTTCCTGTTCTGGGCCTGGGCGCCTGGAGGCCTTCTGCAGCCTCGAAGCCGGTGCGCCACTCGCCACCCCTGCTGCTTGGCCATGTCGGGGGTGGGGGTCGGGGCACCGACTGGCAGCCCACCGAACAGCTTCCGGAAGTTCTCCAGGAGCTGGTGCGGGCCGCCACCAGGGCTGACTCCCTGGGTGGCTCCTGAGCTTGATGAGGCTGACCTTGTTGCCCAGCTGTCGCCGGACTGGATGCCCTGCAGGTGCCTTCCTGGCCGTTCTCCGGGGACCAGGTAGGCCCGTGGTGCGGGGGTCAGGCCGGGCGCTTTCGTGGTTTGTATATATATATATGTGCAAACATATATCACAATTATAGTAACTACCGGAGGATGTAGTATAAATTGTGTGTATACTAGTGTAATATCTATGTGTACATATTATGTACCATATATGTGTAAGTTCATAGACATATACACGTTATAGAATACATGTGTTTTAGGTATGTAATACATATTTTAACACATATATAATGTACATGTATACACACACATGGCTTTGTATATATGCATTATTCATATATAAAATATTTCTATATATGTATGCATATACTTTTTAAGTTTATTTTTTATTTATTTGGAGAGAGACAAGGAGAGAGGGAGGAGGAGAGACAGAGGAGAGAGAGAATTCCAAGCAGGCTCCTTGCTATCAGCACAAAGCCCAGCTTGGGGCTTGAACTCAGAAACTGTGAGATCATGACCTGAACTGAAACCAAGAGCCCCACTCTTAACCCTATGTGTACATATAATTATGTATAACCCGGGACCCTGACTTCCTCCATGAGCAAAAAGAAACTTTCATTGTGCTGTACCATGAGATTTGGGGCTGATTGTTACTGGAGAATAACCTAGCTCACAATTTGTTATTTGACAATATATTATTCATTATATATTATGTATCATTTATTATTTTTCTCTGTGCATCAGAGTAGCATTAAGCAAATCCCAAATTCTCTAACCCTCCTTGTGCATATTCTAATTGAAGAAAATAATGCCTGTCCTTCCTGTGTGTATGAGATGAGGCATGTGAAAATTCCTTTTATTTTTAATGCTTTGAAAATTATATTGTTATAGAATAATTCATTGAGAAAAGTAAGAAGAGGAAAAAGTGACATTTTGCAAATAATTAAAATTTCAAAAATTCAAAATTTCAGTTGTAATTATTAATGAACATTTCCCAAAACTTCATAATCTGAGTTTATATTGCTCAATATAAAACCAGCCTTTTCGTTTGACGGAGACCACTAATGAGAAAAAAATGGAAGATAATGTTGTAAAATATATACACAAATTTATAGTTAAAGTCATATTTTAAAATAAATATTAGGATATGCATCTTTATTTACAGATATGAAAAACATTATTTAAATATGGGGACATAAATTTGAGCACAGTATCATTGTATAAATATCTTCTAAAGATCACAGTAAGGTTTTTAACCAATTATACTGAATAAGAAATGTTTATGTAATATAATATTCAGAGTTGTTCCCAGTACTAATCCCATAATCCTGGATATTATGTGTAACATTATTCTCTGTACATCTGACACATTCACCACCCAGGAGAAATTATTTTGAATCTGTGCAGAGAGATGTTTTCCTAGTTTGATTTATTTATTATTTACTCCAATATATTCCTCAGGCATTCTTTGTTTCATGTTAAAACAAATAATGAAGAGTGTTCCCTGTTTTTGAACTCAAAACTTGCAATTCTAATTGACAGATATAAATTTTTAAATAATTTTAGAATTAATCTTAAATATACTTTTATACATTATATATGTTATACCCATTTATAGCTAATACTATATATCTAATAATATATTTTCAAAAGTTCAGAAATGGAAGTAAAACCAATGAGTCACTGAAATAGTAATTAGTAAAAAGTTTATTATGCACATGTCGAAAAGACAGTTTGGAAACCAGGAGCATTCTATCTAAAACATGGACTAAGGCTCTGGGGTGAATTTGTCATAAAAAAGCTTATCTAGTAAGAAGGCAGCAGCTATTTCCTCTTAAATTGATTGTCTACGTTATTAGAATTTTCTTAAATGATAGGGAATTGGTCAGTGGTTACCTTTTATCAACCTTGGGAAACAGTTTATGTTTTGCATATGATTTCTAGAGGCATAAACAAGAAATGACCCAGGTGAGATCAGTTTTGAAAAATAAGCTAGACTAAGCTTTATTCGTATGACTGAACTAGTTTTGTCTGCTCAGGGAAATTTCAAGGCTGGTCTCTTTTTTATCTTAACTCTGTAAGTGTATTTATATTAAATCGCATATGGTGAAGAAGCAAAGAAGCAGGTTTAAGTAAAGTGATTCCAACTACCTGTGGTAGTTTTAAATAGTTTTACTTATTGAGAACATAATAAGTAGACAAAGAACGATATAACAATTTGAAACTTCTACTATTCTCTAGTCAGCTTTTGATTCTGTACAGAGGAGCGCTGTGTATCCCTACTGCACAATTTCCCCAGAGTCCTATGCTTCAGGCACGGTTCTTCAAAACCGTTAGTTCAATTCTAGACCTGAAATCGGATGCCTAAGAAAACCATTTCTAAGAGGAGATGCTCCACTTGAAAGAATGCCGGTGATATTTATCAAGGCTGTCTATCAAGACCCATGCAATAAATGACTTAAAACTTAAATTCTAAAGAAAGCTTCTGGAAGAAACTTTAGATTTCCCTCTGTTTCTTCTACACACACATAATATTTCTTTATACTTGAATCCTGATACAATTAAGTACAAAACTTAATGCTCAGGAAAAACAGGTCACACTTTCCACTCTCCTTCCAAACTTATAATGTTCAGAATGTGTTAAAATTGAAGAGGAAAATATTTGTGTAAACGTTAATCAGAGTAAGCCTTTAGTGCTGAGGATATTTGGTTCCAAAAGGTGACAATTTTAGACCCATTTCTATCTCCTTTCAACAGTTTTTTTCCTTTGAAAATTGAATCGTTGACAGCTCTTTTTCAGAAGCTTTAATAAGCACCCACTGAATCAGCTGTTTCTGGACTTCCAATTGAAATAGAGTGTAATCAAGCTATTTTGCATCTGTGAATATATTATGGCATTTTTCATAGCTACAGTTCTTTGTCAAATAATCATTTCCTATAATAAGGGAGTAGGGTGTAAACAGGTTTTTTTAATAATTTCTCTATCTTTAGATATCTGATTTTTCATAGAATGAACATGAAATACTGATGAGTTTTGTAACTGCATAGTGTGTTTCCAATTAGATATTTGATGAAAAGAAAGTGAAGCTTAACAGTGATATATTGTAAGGTATTGATTTGATAATCTTTCTGGCACATTTTCCTATCTTCCACATTTTCAGTAAAGAGTATTTCATTCTGTGAAAGCACACTACTTTTCCACCTTACCTACAGAGGTTATGGATTCTATGAAGTGTTACTTTATGGGTACTGTTCATACATCTAAACTAAATGTATATGTTTAAAATTTTCAACTTCATATTATTTTTAAAGAATTTAACTCATTTTATGTAGCTTCTGGCTTATATAGCTCTGATCAACTTATAATATACTTGATAGGAGCGCCTAGGTGGCTCAGTTGGTTAAGTGTCTGACTCTTGATTTTGGCTCAGGTCATGATCTAACAGTTTATGAGTTTGAGCCCCACATTTCATTAGGCTCAGTGCTGACAGCATGGAGCCTGTTTGGAATTCTGCCTCTTCCTCTCTCTGACCCTCCTCACTTACTTGCTCTTTGTTTCTTTCTTAAAATTAATAAAAATAAGTTAAAAAACATTATAAAAATGGAGATCTTATTTCTGTGGTATAAGATAGCAGTTCAGTTTCAGTCATTTGCATGTAGCTGTCCATTTTCCCAACACCATTTATTGAAGAGACTGTCTTTTCCACATTGTATATTCTCTTCTCCTTTGTCATAGATTAATTGATCTTTTTTGCATGGGTTTATTACTGGGCTCTCTATTCCATTGATATATGTGCCTATTTTTCTGCCAGTACCATACTGTTTTGATTACTATAGCTTAGTAGTGTAGTTTGGAATCAGGGTGCATGATGCCTCCAGCTTCGTTCTTCCTTCTCAAAATGGCTTTATCTATTCAGAGTCTTCTGTGTTTCATACAAATGTTAGAATTACTTTTTCTAGTTCTGTGTAAAATTCCATCAAGAACATGCAATTACACTTCTGGGTGTTTATCCATATAAAACAAAACACCAATTCAAAGAGATATAGATACCCATATGTTAATTGCACCATTATTTACAATAGCCAAGATCTGGATGCAACCTATGTGTCTATCATTAGATGAATGAGTAAAGAGGATGTGGGGTTTGTGTGTGTGTGTGTGTGTGTGTGTGTGTGTGTGTGTGTGTGTGTAGAGAAAGGTAAAGAGCACATACTTAGATAAAATTGTTAAACTCAGGTATGTGTGATATGAAACTATACTGTGGACATGAAAAGCCGTGTAGAATACGTCAGTAACTCTACAGTAAGGAGGAGACAACATGCTCTCTTTACCTTTTTCTGGTAGATAAATGTTCAAATTCATGTCATTTAGTATATTATAAATTAATCTTTAGAGAAATTTATCTGAAATATTGTTTTTAAAAGAAATCAAAATATATACTATACAAGGGGAGAGATAACTGCTCTAAAAATACCAAGCTAAAATATAGAATTGTTATTAATGCTAGAGATTATGCCTTTTAAATTCTGCATAGGTTTCATAGGCAATATATTTAGCATGTATAATTGTATACCATAAGACACAAAACCATGATTCGTTAGATTCTCCTGTAGTGTATTTGTTAATATAGTCTATTTTTAACTAGTTCTATAACTTAGTTATCTAAAGAAAACAAATATTCCCTAAAAAATAGTATTTGCACTGTATTTTAGGAGTGATTTAGTGGCAGGCCAAACTGGGAACTCAAACACTGCTTGAAGCCTGAGGTAATTTTTTTTTTTTATAAAATTACAAAGTTTCATAAAAGAATATACTTGGAATCATGACACTGCATTTAAAAAATGTATCAGGGGGCACCTGGGTGGCTCAGTTGGTTAAGTGTCCAACTCTTGATTTCAGTTCAGGTCATGATCTCACAGTCGGCGGGATTGAGCCCCACATGGAACAGCATGGAACCTGTTTGGAATTCTCTCTCTCCTCCTCTCTCTGCCCCTCCCACTTTCACTAAAATTAATTAAAATTAACATTAAAATACTGTATCTGAATGAGGAAGTAGTATATAATAGAAAGAGAATATAGGACAATTTATTTAATCCAATATTGATTAAGCCACATTCTGTGCTTTACAGTGAGATTAATATTAGAGAGTTACTACAGAATTAAGTAGATACACACTCCTGGATTATACAGTAGTCCAAAGATCTGACTCCTTCCATGTCACTTATTAAATGTATGAATTTTATGATATTCTCTCTTCATCTTAATTTCTTGATCCATTTCATTACAGATTACTTCTGTGAAGTAATGTTAACAAAATCTCTATTGCAATTATTGTTTGGAATGAAATTAAATGTTACTATGAATTTTAAACTGCAAAAGCACAATGCAAATATCAAGGATACATAAATTGTCCAATTTTTAGAAGACGTAACAATCTGGATAATGGTTTAGAAGGCTCAGTTTTTTAAAGTAAGTTTTTTAAAAGTTTAATTCAGGGGCACCTCGTGGCTCAGTCAGTTACGTGTTTGACTCTTGATTTTGGCTCAGGTCATGATCTCTTGGTTCTTTTAGACTGAGCCCAGCATCAGTCTCTGTGCAGACAGTGTGGAGTCTGCTTGGCCTCACTCTCTCCAAAGAAATAAATAAACTTTAAACACACACACACACACACACACACACACACACACACACACACACACACCAAATATCAGTTCAATTCTTTATCTACTCTCCTACTTTTTTCTCTGAATATGTGGACAAGAATTTCTTTTGCTAGTTTACTCCTGTAATTCACTATCTCAGCTCACTAATCAAGGCAGATTACTGTTTTTCTGACCTTGAATAGTTTATTTGACTCTCTGTAGCTATTTCTCTTGAACTGGAAAATTAAATCTAAGTAGAACCTCAGTGCCAAACAGATGCTACCTTTGGCTTGAATTGTTTTGGGTAAATTATAAAATAATAATTAATAACTAAGAGCCAATGCCCAGAAATTATGCAGGCATATCCATTACCTCTGTACATAAACAAAATCAATTTTCATTAAATATGTTAATTCCACACAGCATCACTATCAAAGCTTTGCCAGTGCCTGAGTAGGCATTATGCCTTATTTTGCAAATCAAGCAAACCATTTTTCATTATTTGTTTTGATTATCTTCAATATGGCCTATCCTAATTGTGTTGAGAACAGGTGCATTTGTGTTGTTGAAGAACCCAAAATAACAGGCTGAATATAAACCTTTTATTTGCCGTGTGGTGCAATTATTTCATAGGGATGCACAGTGGGAAGTGTTCTACTGATAGCAACCTTAAAGTAATTACAGGCCAAATGGAAATTAAAAAGGAAGCAGGAGAAATGTACATGGTTATTTCCAACAGCATCTTTTAGTCGACTTAATGAATAGTAATATTTGTAGATAGTTGAGATTTTTAAAATAAAACCTCTGACTTTTTAGAATAATTTCTGTTCTACATTTGTACTGTTTCAGTAAAATATATTTCATAAGAAATTATTTAATGTTAGTCTTTAAATATGTTTACGTGTTCTACATCATTAATTAAATTTGCTTACTTAAAAACATGTGACAGCTCCGTACCCAAGTAGGTAAGTTGTAAAAAGGAATCTGACACTTATTAATTGAATTCAGTATTTTTATTATTTATTTGAATAACAATAGTAACTGATCTATCCAGTGTTCACTATTATTATCAGATTGGTGATTTACATGTCATATATTCCTTGTATCAACTATTTAAGCTGACACAATTTTTATTTACATCTTAAAAATGGGGACACCAAAGTTGGTCTAAGCAAAATAATTTATCCAATGTGAAACCCATAGTGGATTAGTGGAAAGAACTTCAAAAATCTCTTTCAAAACAGCAAGGTCTGAGCACTGCATTCTCTACACACATATTTTTCAGGGGTGAGTGATATTGCATGTAGTGAAATACTGCGTATCACTCAGCAAGTAAAGATTCCTGGAGCAGATGTTTATGTTTTTGTAAATGTTATTTTTAATTTCCTTCTACCTCGCCAGTTGCAACTTATTTTCCACTGGAAAGGTTCAGTGTTAAAATATCTGTCTAAAACTGTGATAAATTATTAATTAGGATGATAATAGGAAAATATATCCAAGTTTTAGTTATATATACTATATGGAGACAAGGATGATCAAATAACAGAGAAAGTGGACATTCTCACCAACTGTTTCAATTTCATCTCTTCCACAAAATGATAGGCCATGCCAGTAATGTATTTAAATAATTTGGATTTTTTATAGTTTATTTCATTTTGTAATTCAAAATTGGAATTGATAGTAACATATATTTGACACAACATGTTTATTTTATGAATGAGATCATTCAACATGCTATGGATGTACCCTAGTCAACTCAGTAAAAGATTTAGACATTTCATTTTAAAAGAAAAATAAGATATCAACTGCATTTACTTTACCTTATATACTTAAGTTGGCCAAGGGCAGTTAGAGTCTAATTGTTCGGACTTCTGTATAACTCATCAAAAAGTTTTATATAAAATACATATACATATCTTGAGTTTGTTTCATGTAAATTATGTGCTTCTTGATTTCTCCCCCTCTGATTCACTGAATATCAGTAGGTAACAAAACTGTAATTTGGGAATTTCTAAAATAACCAAAGGCTCTCCTGGGAAGTGCAACATCTCATCTTATTTCAGAAGTCATGTTTAGTTTTATACTTGAATTCAAAACATATCCATACTTCAAATATAGAATAAATATTATAATCTACATGTCTAACTATTAATGATTCAGTACAAGATATCATATCCTCATATTCACTAATATGGATACAATTAATTTAATTTCATACATGTTAGGAAGTATCTTAAGCCTTTCGTATGTGATATTTCTTTAAATAATCAAAATCACCAGATGAGAGAGAATTTATTACCCCTATTTGATTGATGAAGTCACTGAAACTTCAAAGAATTATATTCATGGAGCTTTGTATAATCTTCCCTGATGAGCTTGACACTCAGTTCTTGGAACCATTAGCCTTCATTAATTTTTAGAGTTGATCTACACAGCGGTCATAAATTTTGGTCATATCTGTGATGGCATACTTAAGAATTTGTCTTAACGAGTTTATAATTTCCTAAACATGCTGTTATCAGACAAAAGGAAAATGTACTTTTTCTGATTACAGATATTCTATTTATAACTCCAGGTGAGCATAGAAAATGATCTTATTTAAAAAATAACTGAAAACATTGAAAATAATTAATATTCATATTCCTTTCTACTTTTATTACATGGATATGTCTTTGAAAATATTTTAAAAATAAATAAGAGCACATGACATAGTCAATCAATAAAACGATATTGCTTATTAATTCTTAGCATATGCCAGAATGATCTTGGAACTGAGAATCAGTAGATAATAAATGTAACACAATTTGCTGATCTCAAGGAGTTTCCATTTGGTCTGGAGAATACATAAATAATTTTAGGAAATAATAAATGCTAGATAATAATAAGAAGAAAGAATAATTAGAAGATTTGACTCATGGAAAATCAAAATGTAAATGTAATGTTTGGTAATGTAAGACTAGATGTTTTAGCAATGGAATCATTTGCCAGACATGAGGGGACTAGGTTTTATCACAAAGTCAAGCAAGGGATTATGTCCAAGATGATCGAAATAAGAACACACAAAGGAAACTAGGAAAATGTACAGGGAGAAGTTGAAATTTGATCCATAAAATTTAAAGAGGGAAAAGGCATTGTTTGGGAATGAAAAAAACTAGTAGATTCACATTAGAGTATGAATAGGGACTAAATGGGAATATTTAGGTCATTAAAAACTCCTCTTATTTAAGCATGTGTGTGTATGTCTAAATGATCTTTTACTCCTTTATTAATTCAACAATTACTAATTCAGCGCAGGCTGTATTCAAATCTTGTTACTAAAGCACTGGAATAAGTAAGGCAGACCAGATTATATACTTAATGAAGCTTATTGTCTGATTGGGAAATATAGCTAACAAACAAATAATGATATATTCTTATGAATTTACTAGTGGTATGAAATCAAGTACCAAATTAAAGGATCATAAAATAATATATATAATAATTAGGAGTTAAGGAAGCATTTTTATGAAATTGATGATTAAGCAGAAAGCTGAAATATGTATATGAATTGTCAATCAAGACAAAGTATCCCTGGTAGTTGGAAATTCAAGATCCAGAGTATTAGGACAGAATATGCACAATCTTAAGTTCCATATGGCTGGAGAAGACTGTGCTAGTAAGTGAAATAAGGTTCAGGCAGAGAGCTGCAAGGAGCTGTATAGGCAACTGAGGTACAGAATTTATTTTAGTTGAAGAAAGCAAATGACTAACATTGAAATTTGACTTTTGGGGCACCTGGATGGCTTAGTCGGTTGAGTATCCGACTTCAGCTCACGTTATGATCCCATGGTTGCTGAGTTCAAGCCCCACACTTCAGATCCTCTATCCTCCTCTCTCTGCCTCTCCCTTGCTTGTACTCACTCTCTCCTGCTCTCAATCTCAAAAATAAATAAACATTAAAAAAAGAAATTTGATTTTTAACACTCACTCTGTTGTGTAGGTATTGGACTATTTTATGCAAAACTGATGGAAGGAAGACACATAGCAGAATGTTGTACTATACTCAGTTAAGGGAAGCTACAGATTAGGCATCATAAGTGAAATAAATGTCATCACCAAAGGTGACTTAAAAATGCTTTTTGGTTTTTGGGTTTCTGTATTTTTTTTTGGCTTTCAGTTGTTTGTTTGCATTTAATGTTGGCTGCAAGGAAATAGAGAAATGTGTCTGTTAGAATAATTTTCTAGGGTTGGCAGGCTGTGGCACTTGTGAGTTCAAGGAATAGGAATTGAAAGTAATTGAACAGTGAGGTAAAACTTAGACAAGTTGAAATGGAGAAAAACATATATTCAAAAGATATGTGATATGTAACAAGTGGAATTTCAAGATAAAAACATTCAAGTTGCTGCAAAATTTTTAGTTTCATAACTTAAGAATCGTGGTGAAAGATTATAATTTTTCCATTGTATTTACTCTGACTTTCCCAAGCATTTAAATTAATGTCTGACAAAAGTAGGTAATCAATAAATATTCTTCAATGAACAATTAAGTGAACAGATGATTGATACAGTCTGTTGAGACTGTGAATACGAAACATGAATACACATATATGTACATTTTATATTAACACTGTTAAATTCTATGGATATAAAAATGATATGAAGTATTATAAATGAACGATGATGAAGAAAGATGGTGTGCTAACAAATTCAGTATAGAGTAATAATCCATATTGTGGAGTTAATTACTAATTTTTAGGTGTTAATTGTTTTGAGATAGTGTCTTTCCAATTTTACCTAATGTCTTTAGGCAGACTTTAGGCTGTTTTATCACCTTTTTAATTTCTTTTTTAAACAATTATGATGATTAATTCTATTTGTTAACATGTATGGGCATAATGACCAAATATTTAGTAAAATATTATTTTGCATACTTCTGTGAAGGTGGTTTTGGTGAGATATTATTTTAAATCTGTAAACTTTGATCAATGGATAAAGATGTGGTAAGTATATGCCATGGAATATTACTCAACAATCAGAAAGAATGAAATCTTGCTATTTACAATGATGTGAATGGAAGTAGAATGTATTATACTAAGAAAAATAAGTCAATCAGAGAAAGACAAATATCATATGACTTCACCTGTATGTGGAATTTAAGAAACAAAACAGATGAACATAGGATAAAGGCAAGAAAAATAAGATAAAAACAGAGAGGGAGGCAAACCATGAGAATCTTAAATATAGAGAACAAACTCATGGTTGCTGGAGGAGTGTTGGGTGCGGGGATGGGATAAATGGGTGATGGGCATTGTGGGAGCACTTGTTGGGATGAACACTGGGTGTGATATGTAAGGGATGATACACCGAATTCTAGTCCTGAAACCATTATTACATTATATGTTAACTAACTTGGATTTAAATAAATAAAAATAAATAAATCTATAAACTTTGAATAAAGCAGATTATCCTCCAGAATGTGAATAGGCCCTGTCCAGTAGGTTCAAGGCCTTTATTTTGAATAGAACTAAAAGGATGACCTCTCCTAGCAAAATGGAATTCTCCAGCTTATTATCTTGGACTTCAACAGCAATGTTTCCTATGTCTCTAGTCTCTTGGTCTGCCCCATCAGATTCTCAACTCACAAAGCCTTCACAATTCAATGACTTTATTTTTTTGAAATAAATTTCTTTACATATATATTTATATCTGTCTATCATCTATCACCAATGTGTCTACCTATACATCCTGTAAAATCTCAATTACTACATAAATATATACTCAGATTCCAAAAGCCCTATCACTTTGAAACAAAGTCACAACTGCACACACACACACACGCACATAGCACAATATTCTGCTGTGTGTGTGTGTGTGTGTGTGTGTGTGTGTGTGTGTGTGTTACTAAAGATAGGAAGTCAGGCACTGTATAATAATATGAATCATTCCATACAGCAGAGAGTCAAGGAATGTTGGAAAGGTGATACCAATCAAGTCAGGATCTTAGAAGAAAGAAAAGGAAAGTTACTTAAGAAACACATGGAGGATTACACTGACATGGTGTTACGGATTCCTTTCCGGCAAAACCACAGATGGTTTTTGCAGTCAGAGTGTACTACAATACCTTGGAACCTATCAAAGCATCTCTCTGAATAGCCCATCATCATGGTCCCTCACTGGACTCCCTCTCCTAGTACCCTATGGGTTACTTTGTAAGCGAATATATCTACGGGATTCTATTTCATATATATCACAATCTAAATCTCTTTCTGTAGGGTGGAAGTCTTTGAACCTTGGTTTACTTATGTTGTACTCTGATGCATTTTGGTCTAGGAGACTCTACAATAATTCATTCTTGTTTTTCTTTCTTAAAGCCCCAAAGTGCTGGGCAGTGCTTTGCAATAGCGTCTGTAGCTTGACTGATACACGGAGCATCAATCAAATTTTGTTCAGCTGTACTTTCCCCTTCACATCTGATCAGACTGCACGCTGTAAATACAAATCAAATGACAAAGGAAAGAATATGCTTTTTTTGGTTGATAAATTCCAAGGAATTGATGAGCCTTTAAATTCAATTTGCCTATTTTTCCTCCTCCTTCACTTTTATATTTTATGCTTTAAAGTTTCATATAGCCATCTACTTCATTTTGAATGGATTTTTATTTTATAATTGTACTTTAAAACCTTTTATTGAAGTATGATTAACATACAATGTTACACCAGTTTCAAGTGGACAATGTACTGATTCAACAATTCTGTATGTTACTCAGTGCTCACCACCATGAGTGTCATCACCTGTCCCTGTACAATGTTACCGACCATATTCTCTTGGCAGTACTTTTCATCTGCATTACTTATTGATTTTACAACTGAGGTTTTACCTCTGAATCCCTTTTATTTATGAAATTGTACATTTTAATTTAGAAAAATTAAAAAAGAAACTTCATGTAGTAAAAGTCAACTAATATGAGATACTAGTGGACTGATTTAGGTATATAGAGGTGGTAAGATAAGGTGATGTAGAGAATAATTTAAAGGAGCACCAATAATGGTACCTCACAAGCTTTATTGTACATAGGAATCACCTAACAAACATTAAAATTCAAATTGTAAATCAGGAGGTTTGGGATTGTGCCCCAAGTTCTGAATTTCTAACAAGCTTCTTGCAGATGTTCCCAGACCACATTGTGAGTATCAAAGAGCTATACTGCAATCTTGAGAATCCTCAGTGTAATATTAAAGAAAGGGATCAAATATGAGCCCTTGAAATGTAAAACCAATGTATTCTGGCACTTCATAAGATTACACCTGTGGTCAAGCACTGATCAGTGAAGTTACACACATTAACTTAACACTTGGAAGGACTCTAAGAGGGCACGACCATTATAAGTTCCATTTTCAGATGAGGAAGCAAGCACACAGAGGTAGTCTTGTACTTTATGAAAATGTTAGAGTCTTCATCATTTTTTAATAATTGCATTCTCTCTTATTATCAGCAAGATGTTACTAATGAATTTTGTCATAGTTTCTCTCAAAATTAAAACAAAACAAAATGAGCTATTACCATAGAGTGAGCCAACCTTGGTGAAAATGTTAGTATGTCGTAATACATACATGCTCTCTAAATGCTGTTATAATAATACATACTCCTTTTAGTCAATTGAATCACATTAGCTGATTCTGAATACAGGTTTAAAACAAAGACCTAATGTGATAGACACTAATACCTCTATCATTTATAAAAATCATAAATGATTTGAAATTCCCTAAAACCATAGAATGTTCAGTCACAGATACAAAATACTAATTTTTTCTTGCCACAAATATCACTTTTAGGTCAAACTGAGATCTTGTCTCATACTTGACTAGTAGTGACTTTTATTTTTTTTATGTTTTTTATTTAGTTTTGAGGGACAGAGAGGGACAACATGAGCAGGGGAGAGTCAGAGAGAGAGGGAGATACAAAATCCGAAGCAGGCTCCAGGCTCTGAGCTGTCAGCACAGGGCCCGACGCAGGGCTTGAACTCACGAACCATGAGATCATGACCTGAGCCGAAGCCGGACACATAACTGACTGAGCCACCCAGGTCCCCCCTTTTTTAATTTTTTTATGTTTTTTATTTAGTTTTGAGAGCCAGAGAGAGACAGCACGAGCAGGAAAGGGCCAGAGAGAGTCATACTTGACTAGTAGTGACTTTGGAAGAAACAATGTAGCTATGGACCTGTTTGAGGTAGCAGAGCTCTAAGGATTTGGAGGCCTCAGCCTAAATTCAAGCATATGCAACATTATTCTTCCACCTCCCTCCAGCATTCTGCTGAGAAGATTACATTTTAAAGTGTCTTTAGATCACCCCATGTGACGGTCCCAGTCATGTAATCCGAATCATTAGGTTCATTTTAATAGATGCAGAAAAAACATTTGACAGAGTACAACACGCATTCATGATAAAAACCTGCAACAAAGTACGTTTAGAGGGAACATACCTCAACATAATAAAGGCTATATATGAAAAACTCACATCTAACATCATACTCAAAAAGGAAAAACTGAGAACTTTCTCCCCAAGGTCAGGAACAAGACAAGGATGTCCATTCTTACCACTTTTTATTCAACGTAGTACTGGAAGTCCTAGCTTCAGCAATCAGACAATAAAAAGAAAAGATGCCCAAATAGGTAATAAAGAAGTAAAACTTTTGCTATTTGTCTGTAACATGTTACTGTATCTAGAGAACCCGAAAGACTCCACAAAAACTGAGAGAACTGATAAATGAATTCAGTAAGATCACAGAAAACAAAATCAGTGTACAGAAATCCATTGCATTTCTATACGCAAATAATAAAGCAGCAGGAGAAATTAATAAGACAATCCCATTTACCAATGCACCAAAAGTAATAAAATACCTAGGAATAAACCTTACTTAGGAGGTGTATACTTCTAAGATGTACACTCTAAAAGCTATGAAAGATTGATGAAAACAAGTGAAGACAACACAAACAAATGGAAAGAAATTTAATAATCCTGGATTGGAAGAACAAATATTGTTAAAATGTCCCTACAACCCAAAGCAACCTATAGATTTAATGTAATTCCTATCAAAATACCAGTAGCATTATTCACAGAACTAGTAAAAAAATTCTCAAATTTGTATGGGACCACAAAAGACCCCAAATAACCAAACCAATCTTAAAAAGAAAAAGCTGGAGGTATCACAATTCCAGATCTTAAGCTATACTACAAAGTTTTAGTAATCAAAGCAGTATGGTACCACCACCAAAATAGACACATGCATCAATGGAACAAAACAGAAAGTCCAGAAGTAAACTCACAATTATATGGTCAATTATCTTCAACAAAAGAGGTAAGAATATGCAATGAGCAAAAGATAGTCTCTTCAAGAAATGTTTTGGAAAAACTGGGCACCTACATTCAAAAACTGAAACAGGATCACTTTCTTACACCATATACAGTAATAAACTCAAAATGGATTAAGGACCTAAATCTGAGATTGAAGCCATAAAAATCAAGGAAGAGAACACACACAGTAATTTATCTGAAATTGACAGAAAAAACATTTTTCTAAATATGTCTCCTGAGGCAAGGGATACAAAAGCAAAAATAAACCACTGGGACTACATCAAAATAAAAAGCTTCTGCACCACAAAGGAAGTTATCAACAAAACTATAAGACAGCCTACTAAGTGGGAGAAGATATTTGTAAATGACATATCTGATAAAGAATTAGTATTGAGGGGCACCTGGGTGGCTCAATCGGTTAAGCATCTGACTTCGGCCCAGGTCATGATCTCACAGTTTGTGGGTTTGAGCCCCACGTCAGGCTCTGTGCTGACAGCTCGGAGCCTGGAGCCTGCTTCGGATTCTGTGTGTCCCTCTCTCTCTGCCCCTCCCCTGCTCATGATCTGTCTCTCTCTGTCTCTCAAAAAATAAATAAGTGTTAAAAATTTTTTAAAAAGAATTAGTATTGAAAATATATAAAGAATTTTGTAATGCCACACCCAAAATACAAATAATTCAATTAAAAATATGCCAAAGACACAAATCAGACTTTTCTCCAAAGAAGCCATACAGATGGCCAACACACACACATGAAAAAATCATTCATCATTAGAGACATATAAATCCAAACCACAATGAAATATCACCTCACACCTGTCAAAATGGCTAAAGTCAACAACATAAGAAACAACAGGTATTGGCAAGCATGTGGAGGAAAAGGAACACTTGTGCACTGTTGGTGGGAATATAAACTGGTGCACCCACCCCAATTATCTCCCAAATGCCCTGCCTCTCATACCATCACAGTGGGAATTAGGATGCCAATATTTCAATTTGGGTATATACAAATATCCAGTCTATAACAGAATGTATTCCAAGGGACAGGAGTCTTGGGGCCATTTTACCATTCTGAATACTACAGTCCATTTTTTGGCTGTAATGTTTTACTTTCCTCCCACTTTCATAGCGTACTAACTTTAACCAAGAGTTTCTAAGAGCCTCATTCCGTGAGAGCATCAGTTCAAATCCAAAATCTCATTATCTAAATTACCCGAGTATAGATTGTGGGGCACAGTTAGTCTCCATCTGTCGACAAAGCTAAAGACCCCTAACACTCTCAACATAACAATAGTGAGACAAGAATAGAATAGGAGTTATAGACATTTGGTTCAAAAAAATAAAAAAAAGTAAAAATGAGCCACTGGACCCTAAGAGTCATGAAATCCAGCTAGGCAAATGTTGGGTTTCCCTTGATTAGGTGTCAAGATCTGGGAATAATCCTTCATGATTCACCGCTCTACCTCTGGGCTCTGTTCCACCCTCTGAGTCATTGTTCCTTTCTTTTTTGAAAGATATTATGGGTTTGCAGCTGAGTAGTTTTATCGTGTCCCTTCCTGCTAACAGACTTTTGTGAAAATGACAGCCTTATCTCATTACATACTCTGTTCCTCTCAGTCCAAGCTGACGGTAGTCCTGTTGAAACAATTTTCTCAAGAACTCTGTGAGCCTTTATGGATTTCAAGAGGATTAAATTCATTAGACAAAAGCCACAGCTACAAATCTTTCTGAGATAATCTTTTTTCTATCTTTGGCTCTTGCTGAGATGGCTGAGAGACAATGTTCTTCCAAGGGACCCTCTCCTTTATTTGAGTCATTCTGAGAAGTACACCCTTAAGCTCTTCAGTGGACTCTGGTCACTGTGTGTTCTGATCTGTTGGTCTTAAGTTTTATCAAACAACTGTACAGTCACTCACTTGGCCTATTCTCTATGCTTTCAGCAGCCATTTCCAAATTTTAGCATCTTTTACATTTTGAAAAGCTAACGTTTGACAACTTTTCCCTTTATTGACCTCTCTCATCTCACATTTCAGTGTAAGCACCAAGAAGAAGCCAGACAGCATCTTCAATACTTTTCTTGGAAATCTCCTTAGAAATATTCAAGCTAATGCCTTCTTACAAGGTTTTCTCTTCATGTAGCTGCAGGGCACAATTTTGCAAAGTATTCTTACTTACTTATTTTTTCACTTCATACCAGGAATTCCACCCCCTGTAATCCCTCAATAACATGCTCCTCACTTCTGAGTCTTCAGCATCTTTAATAACCAGATTTCCACTAACAGGTTGTCAATTTGATTTACCTTCTCTGTCATTCTCTCTCAAATTCTGCCAGAGCCCACTGGCCAGTCCCAGCCTCTCCCACATTTAAGGTATTTGTGGCAGTACCACACTATTTCTTATACCAAAGTCAGTATTAGGTTTCTCCTTCTCTGTAACAAGTCATGACAGACTGAGCTTCCTATTGACCCCATTTTTCATCGTGTGGTTCCATGTGCTAGGAAGGAGTCGAACCACATGTAGTGAATCAGCTCTTCAGGTTCCCTCAGGGCAACAGTGAAGATCTTGGCTTGACTACACGTTCCTTTACACCTAAGGGTCTTCTTTCAACTTTATTCAGATTGTTGGCAGGAGTTTGCTTCGGTGGTCATATGTTTGAGGCTCTTGACCCCTAAGGCTGCCTTTTTCCATAAGAAGTTCCCAATAGCAGAATGATCCCTGACTTGTGGACCCTGTTTTTTAGGGCTCAACTGATTAGATAGGGTCCTGTTCCAGAGATTCTTACTTTTAAGCAATCCAATATCAAGTTATTTGGACTCTATCTAACATTTATAAATATATCCCTTCTCCTTTGATACATAAAACAACATAATCATGGGGATCTTACCCATCATAGTCACAGGTCCTACTATCAATCAAGAGAAGATGGTTACACAGGGATGGAAATCCTGGGTGCCACCTGAGAATTCTCTCCACCACATCAGCTAAATTACAACTTCCCATTTCCAGTCCCTCTATGTTCTTTCAAAGTAACCAGAACCCTTAATATCTATAACTCCCGAGGATTTTATGAATTTACATAATTATTCTTCTTGTTTTTTGTGATACTTTTCGTGTGTCCTTACAAAATTAGTCAGTATACTTGATTCACAGATCCTTTTTCTAATCGTTTTTTAAATTATTTAATTTTTTTTTAATTTTTAAGAGAGAGAGAGAGAGAGCTTGAGCAGGGGAGGGGCAGACAGAGAGGTAGGCTGACTCCAGGCTCTGAGATACTAGCAAAGAACCCAACGTGGGATTATAACTCATGAACTGTAAGGCCATGACCTGAGCCAAAGTCTGAGCTTAACCAACTGAGCTACCCAGGCACCCTGATTCTCAGATTCTTAAAGTACAAATTGTAAATAACACAAACCCTCATCTCTCACAAGTGAGAAATACTGTAAATTTTTTGTAATTATACGATTCTGTAAAACTCATGGTGATGTCTCCAATATGTTCTCTAATCTTCACCAAAAAAAAAAAACAACCTGTTGCTAACATTGCTGTTCATATTAGATCCAAATGGAGATGATGCAAATGTCTCTGGAGAGTAGAATGGATAAAAACGATGTGGTATATTTATATAAAGGCACAGTGTGCTGTAATAACAATAACCTGAAGCTAAACCCAAAATACAGAAAAATTTTCTTGCATATTATATTTAAGGGAAAGTCAAACGTAAGTTTTGTGTTAACAGTAGGATTACACTACATAAAGTCAAAAACAGGCTGTGCTAAATTATAGTGTTCAAAATCAGTATAACCCTGAAGGGATGAGTGGTAATGATTGGAAGGTAAATTCAGTGGTGTGGTTAGTTTCCTATGTCTCAATCTAGATAATTATTTTATTTTACTTCTTACTATTTTCAGAGGGAGGGTGTGAGTGGGGGAGAGGGACAGAGGGAAGGAGGGAGGAGAGAGAGAGAGAGAGAGAGAGAGAGAGAGAGAGAGAGAGAGAGAGAGAGAGAGAGAATGAATATTAAGCAGCCTCCAAGCTCAACATGAAGCCCAACCTGGGGCTGGATTCTACAACCCTGGGATCATGACCTGAGTCGAAATCAAGAGTTGGACACTCAACTGACTGAGCCGCCCAGGTTCCCCTTGATCTCAGTGATTTTTATGAGTTATCTTAGTTAGTGAAAATTTATCAGCCTCTGTGCTTTGAATTGTATTCGCTTCTGCATGTAATTTATACTTTAATAAAAAGTGCAAGGACATATCAAATAAATGGTGACTACAAGAAAATACATAGAGGTAAAATATCCTCAGATAATTAAAAATAAGTATCATCCATATGAAGAATATGTTTGTGATAACATATTCCCTGTATTTACAATGATATTGACTTCTACATCAGTTTACAAATTAAATCAGATTACAAAGAATTTAGAATTACCTATAACCTCCTACATATTGGAACATAAGCATGTTTTTTTTGGACTAAAACTGTCCCTTTTATTTCTCATAGATCAAGTAGACAAAGAAATTCTGCCCTGAGGCTTTTTGTGCTGTCACTTTCATTTCAACGCAGAGTTGGGGTTTATTATAGCAGAATTGCTATGTGCCCTGTAGCATTTCAGGATATTTTAATGGGATATTTGTTAGGGGTGCGTGCGTGCATGTGTGTGTGTGTGTGTGTGTGTGTGTGTGTGTGTGTGTGATTATTCAAATGCAAGAAGTAAATAACTATTTAAACTATAAAACCTTGTTTGGGTGCCTGAGTGACTCAGTCAGTTGAGCATCCTTCCTTTGATTTTGGGCAGGTCATAATCCCAGGGTTTTAGGATTGAGCCCCATGTTGGATTCTGCAGAGTATGGAGCCTTGTTGGGATTCTCTCTCTCTCCTGCCTCTCTCTAGCATGCACAGACTCTCTCTCTCTCTCTTTCTCTCCAGCATGCACAGTCTCTTTCTCTCCCTCTCCAGCATGCACAGTCTCTCTCCTTCTCTTTCTCCCTTTCTCAGATAAATTTTTTAAAGATTAAAAAGTAATAAGTAAACTATATAACCTTGTAGTTTATTTCCAGTTATTTTGTTTATGCAGAACAAAACAAATTGTGACATATCATATTTAATAAAAAAATAATCTTTTCAAAAGATGTTTGTAAATTCCATTAAGGGAACACAGACGCATTATTTTGTTTGAATATTAATTGTAAGGCACCTTAGAATGAATGGGATCTATTTTGATATGAAATCTAAATTTCATTTCACATTAAATTCTGGAAAATCCTAATTGTCATAACACTTCTTATTTTGTGTGTGTATTAAACACTGGTGATGGATTTCATTATTTCTATGGTAGTTTTCTATGTAGAGATTGATTAAATATACAGTAATTTAAACCAGTGGTATCAGAAATCTTTTTTTTTTTTTGAAGTTTATTTATTTATTTATTGTTGGGAGAGAGAAAGCGTAAGTGAGGGAGGGATAGAGAGAAAGAAGAGAGTGAGAATCCCAAGCAGGCTTCACACCAGCAATGCAGAGCCCAACACAGGGCTCAAACGCAGGAACCCTGAGATCATGACTTGAGCCTAAATCAGACATTTAACTGACTGAGCCACCCAGGAGTCCCTCAGAGATTTTCAGTGGTTAATATATTTGCATTCTGTTCCTACTGGTCCTGTCTTAGACTTTGTATCTTCTCTTTTTTATATATCTTCCCTAAGAGATCCAATCTAATCCATTGCTGTGCATTACAAAATCTATATACACCTGACATTCTTTTTTTAATTTTAGAACAGTACATCTAATAACCTACAGTAGATTACCTGGGTGGCCACAAATATTTAGGCAGAGCATGTGTAAATGGAATTATATAAATGACTATATTTGCTACACATTTCTTGCTTCTTAGGATCCTATCTCTATAGATGTCTTTAAACATAATTCTCAAAGATTTAATTACTGTATTACTCTTAGTCAAAATATTTAATTAATTAATGCGCCACATTGATTTTCTCTTCATACAAATCATTGCATTTATCCATTTTTCATCATTCTGATGAGTGTTTCTCTATCCCAGGCCATTCTCTAACTCCTGGATTAAAGTCACACTCCACTCATTCTCCTGGATGTCAATTTTTATATTTGCTGTTACATTATGAATATATTTCATGGATGTTTTTTATTTATTTTTTATTGATATATAATTGACATAATATTGAATTAGTTTTAGGTGTACAGCACATATTTGAAACATGTATTACAAATGATCACAGTAAGTTTGGTAACATCCAAGGGTGTTGCAAAATACACTCTTTAAAAATATGTATTTTCCATTACATTTTTTCCACACTGCTTACAACTCTAGAGTGTCTCTCAAGTTTACTTAGAATAATCATCTTAACAAGGCACATACCTTTTCTCCAACTGGCTCCTGGCTAGCAAAAGGCCTACATTGTAACCCTTTCTTTCACACAAATATCCCTTAACCGCAACAGGCTTCCATTTCTGCAAGTATGGTATGTTCTTTCTTTCATGTCTGTCTTCACAAATAGCATTTATTGTAGTATATTAGAACCTGCCTAATTCCTACTCATTCTTAAATACCCACTGGTGTTATCACCAATGTCTAAATGCTGTGCCAGAAACCTTAAAAATTTCACCTATAACACATTAGAGTTTTCCTACTGCACCATTTGCCCTACATCAATGGGAAATAGTATATGTTTTCAATATACAGAAGATTGAATAAATAAACTGCTGAACACACTGATGAATTTACAGAATTATATTAGGGTATAATTTTGACTTTCTTCCATCGATGATTGATGACAGCAAAAGAATATTTTAAATGCATTTAAAAAAAATATGAAGCCAACATGCCGAGACAATAAATTTTTTTGTATTGGCATTGTTTCAAGATGTTAAGTAATATTCAACCATAGTATTCTGGAGACTCATAACAACCAACCTTTTAAAAAGCCGTCATACTTTAAGGTGAATAAAATTAAACATCTCCATACAAAAGAAATATTGGAAAGAATGTACAACAATTACATTTTACAGGATCAGCAACATCAGCAGTATTGTCTACATTGTTATTTTGGCAAGATTCTAGTGGATTTACTATTATTTTTTTCAGATAAATTTTCCTTGCATTTGTTTTAAAGCTCTAATTGTGCCTAGATGCATCTAGTAGGGATCAAATGTGGTAGTTTTATTAATTGATAAATATAATTTGGATTGCAAATGGGGAGTATGTGTTCTCAATTGGGTTTTAGCCCCTTGGTGTTCTTTCTGCTCTTACAATGAGAACTACATTTCCCATAATCCCATGTGGCCAAGAAAGGAACTGGCATCAAATTTTCCAATACTGAAGCAAAGGCTTTCTTCCTGGAAGGTGTTATCATCAGACAGCCTGAGCAATAAAGAAACTCAGAAACGCCCAGGGATTTTTAGCTTGTCTTGGCACTCTTCTAGTCCACCCTTGCATAGCTCTCTTTATCCTTAGTACCGTAGATATGTTCAAGTCCCTCCAGGTAGAAATTGGCTTTAGAAAGAAACAAGATTTTTCACTCTAATTCACCTATGGAGCATCATCTAAGTGTCTTTTGTTGTTGTTTTTCCTCTTCATACCTTGGAGAATGTATCTCCTCGTGAAAGACTGTCTAAATCCAAATGGTTATTTTAAACAAAAGTCACACCAACACAGCAAAATAACTTATTAGTCATGAAAATATCCTTTATTATTTGCATTATACATCAGAATGTAAATTCCTAGAGATCAATAATTTAGTTTTGTACACTGTTATACACACAAAAGATAACTAACACTAACTGTCAACACAATTATATTGACTAATTTTTATATGTGTGATTATTGTTCAAAATGTTGTATACTTCACATTGAAAATGACTAGATTGAAGAGAAGGTTATTGATAAATGAAGTAGTTTTTCCCTTCTTACCAGAAGTATGATAAAAATTGTAGGCTACAGAACTCATTTAAAAAAATTATATATACTATGATATAATATGATATAAGCATACAGAAAGTGCAGAGAATCACCTAATAAGACCTCAAATGTAAACCAATCAGGTTTAGAAATTCTTACCAATGTGTTATTTAATATGGGATATTTTGAAGTAAAAATTTTATATAGGGTTGTAACCTTATTTTTATAGTTCCCCATTCTCACACTTCTATCTCCTTCTCTCCCTTTTCTCCGCGAGCTCATGCCATAACAACCCCCATTAAATAAGAGCTTTGTATCCTTCCTCAATAGAATTTATTAGTTTAATTATATAATTGAATCCACAACAAATTTATTGTGTGTCTTTAAACTTTACTTAAATTTTAATTTTGCATACTTATATTAAAACGTACTTTCTTTACTCAACATTGGGTTCTAGAGATTTTGCTGTATTCCTTCCTATAAGTATGTATAATTTTAGTTATTGTATAATATTCTATTGTATAGATATTCATATGTTTTATGTATTTTGTATTCTCTTCCTGATGGACAATACATTTTCTATCTTTGTGTCACTACAAATTATGTTGCAGTTTCTTTGTATATAACCCTTGTGCAGATTTGAAAAAAAAAAGTGGAGGCCTACAATATAGATAGACATGTGGAATTTCTGTAACACTTATCTAAAATATAGCATATATTGGGGTGCCTGAGTGGCTCTGTTGGTTAAGTGTCTGACTTTGGCTCAAGTCATGACTCACAGTACCTGAGTTCATGCCCCGTGTTGGGCTCTGTGCTGACAGCATGGAACCTGGAGTCTACTTCAAATTCTCTATCTCCTTCTCTATCTGCACCTCCTCCACTTTACACCTGTCTCTCTTTCTCTCTCAAAATATAAATAAACATTAAAAAGTTAAAAAATAAAATCCAATAATATCAACAAATTATTTTTTAAAATAATGACAGTTTCCTGGGTGTATAAAGCTATCTACTTGGTTTTTTTTTTCTTTTTTTCCCCATGATTTATTTGATGACTCTTGTGATTATGCATTTTAACAGATAAAACGGTCATGTTTCTTCATTCATGAATTGCTTACATAGGGCATATTTTTATTTATTGATTTTTAATTGTATGCATATTTTAAAAATAAACTACTTAAAATTAATTCTAAATCACAGTTTCATATTTCTCAGCAAAATTTTGTTTCTGCTTTATGTATGGTAACATAAAATATGGTATATGGTATATTATTCATTGTGAGGTCATGATTTAATTTGAGAGGCTATTATTATTTTGTATTTATTACTTCTATTTTCTTTTATTTTTGTGATCACTCTTGATAATTCTCTGGCTTGCTGAACTACAAACTTGACATATTGGTCAAACATTTTTATTTAAATTAAAAAAAATTTTTTTTTCAGAGACAGAGAGAGACAGTGTGAGCAGGGGAGGGTCAGAGAGAGAGGGAGATACAGAATCTGAAGCAGGTTCCAGGCTCTGAGCTGTCAGCACAGAGCCTGACACAGGGCTCGAACCCACCAACTGTGAGATCTTGACTTGAGCCGAAGCCGGACGCTTAACCAACTGAGCCACCCGGGCACCCCTGTCAAACATTTTTAAATAAATTATTTTCTACTTACCTCCTTAATACGAGCTACTTGTTTTTATATGCAGTATTTTTATTGCTATTTAGTTTAAAAATTTTAATATCTAACATTATTTTAGTCTTTAATACCTTCATAATTTAGAAATAAATTTCTTTTTTGTCCACATATGATAGGCATTTTCTTATTATTTTTTATCTTTTTATTGCACTTTGTTTAGAATTTTTTTCACTGTACAATATCAGGTTTTAGCTACTTCATGTGGTAATTTTTCTGAAGTTTTTTAGAATACATGTACACCCACTTTGTTGGTTTGTTAATTGCACTGCTATAATGGTACCTTTTCTCTAATTTTGAATTTTCTCCTATTCTTGCTCATAGTATTGGGTTGAATCCTTTCCAGGTATTGCAAGTTTTTAAGTTTTTCCTTATATTTCTATAAATTCATCAGTTCTCCATGTATCATTGATGGGGTTTGTACCACCATCCTTTCCTAATTTCTCTCTTGATTAAAGAAAGTTATCTTAAATATTTTAAGGTATTTATATTAATAGATGCGCTTCTTCTGTAACTTCCTGCCAAAAATATAATGCTCCTCCTTTTTTATTAAAATGTTTAAATCAGTATATTTTACGTGCTTTTATTTTTTAACTAGTATATTAGATGGTTTTGTTGTTATTGAATTAGACAGGTCTCTATTTGAAAAGTTCTGTTTGTATTTATTTAGTATCATTGTTAATATATTTTGATACATTGCTCTTCCTTGTATCTCTAAAAATATTTAATAAAATATTGATGCTCATTTCTGTATATATGTGTGACAGAGAAAGCTTGCATGTGTGAAAACTGTCTGCATGTGTTACAATTTGAATCAAGCAAAAGAGGAAATATATATCTACATTTAACTCTTCTAATAGAAGTCCTTAAAGATAAATAATTTACAAACCATAGATACACTTGTGAAATTTAGGCATATATCTTTTAATAACTGTTTTATTACTCATTTTCAAATCAATTGTTTTGTGTTCTTCATCACCTTGTATGTATAATATTTTTAAAAGCATCTTCCCCGTATCTCCCTTTAGTAAAGGATACTTCTTTTTCAATTTTAGTTGCATTTATTATTATTTTTTTCTGTTTGGTTTATATATATATATATATATATATAT
>NC_043705.1:129733577-129755884 GCF_006229205.1 Suricata suricatta | reverse complement strand
TAGACCTATGAGTGCAAACATATGGTTTCTGTCCTTCTCTGCCTGGCTTACTTCACTCAGCATGACACCCTCAAGGTCCATCCACTTTCCTACGAAGGGCCATATGTCATTCCCTCTCATTGCCACTTCTTCTTTATCCATTCATCGGTTGATGGACATTTGGGCTCCTTCCATGATTTGGCTATTGTTGAAAGTGCTGCTGTGAACATTGGGGTACAAGTGTCTCTATGAATCAGCACTTCTGTATCCTTTGGATAAATTTTTGTTGTGCTTTTGCTGGGTCATAATGTAGTTCTATTCTTTTATATTTTGAGGAACCTCCACACTGTTTTCCATTGTGGCTGCACCAGTTTGCATTCCCAGCAACAGTGCAAGAGGGTGCCTGTCCTTACCAACATCTGTTGTTTCCTGAATTGTTAATTTTAGCCATTCTGACAGGTGTGAGGTGGTATCTCACTGTGGTTTTAGTTTGTATTTTCCTGGTGATGAGTGATGTTGAGCAAATTTTCAAGTGTCTGTTAGCCATCTGGATGTCTTCTTTAAGAAAAAAAATGTCTATTTATGTCTTCTGCTCATTTCTTCACTGGATTATTTGTTTTTTGGGGTGATGCTGAGTTTGGCAAATTTTTTATAGATTTTGGAAACTAACCCTTTATCTGATATGTCATTTGCAAATATCTTTTCCCATTCCATTGGTTGGCTTTTAGTTTTGTTGATTGTTTCTTTTGCAGTGCTGAAACTTTGTATCTTGAAGAGGTCTCAATCATTCGTTTTTACTTTCATTTCCCTTGCCTTCTGAGACATGTTGAGCAAGAAATTGCTGCAGCTAAGATCAAAGAGATTGTGGCCTGATTTCTCCTCCAAAGGTTTGATGGTTTCCTGTCTCAGATTTAGTTCTTTCATACATTTTGAGTTTATTTTTGTGTATGGTATAAGAACATAAACGTTTATTTATTTGTTTGGAGTCAAGTTATTGAAGTCAAATCATTTTTATAAGTCTTAATGTAATAGTAAATTTCTTGCATATGTTAAAATTTGCTTCTTTCCTTTGAACGCTCCATAGAATTAATTCTTTCCTAAAATCCATTTGTTACTCTCTTCATTTCAACCTCTTAATGGAACAACAACACAACAATCACAGTAATAATGTCTCTTTTGACTATTAAAATTAGTTCATTGTTTATGGTGTAAAATCTTCTCGTGCTTCTATTAAAAACAACATTTTACTTTGTAAGTTTCATTGTTTACAAAGATCAATCATATGCATTTGTCCTTAACTTTCTCTTCTAATTATTTACTGTAAAAGCTATTATTTTAGTCCTAATTATCACACTTAACTTTCTGGAATGCTTAAGACTCATTTGGATAAATGTTGCCCTACTCTACTAAAGTATGATTTGGTAAGAGAAGCAACTCAAGTATTTTTAAAAATTAGATGACTTTCAACATGTCGTTTCACTTTAGAGAATGGCAAGATGTCTGAGGATCTGAAAATATGAGTCTTCTTGAGTTTCATGCTTGAATTAGGTTCTGATGGGAATACTTTTCTGGGTCCCTTTCAGTGTTTTCAGAACAAGTTTCATTTCAGTATTACTGTGCATATGTCTTTGAGGACAGAGAGAGAAGAGAGAGAAAGAGAGAAAAATGATTCATTTTCTCACCATGAATTCTCTTTTTGTTACCATTTGTATTGACACAGAATTTCATTGTCCTAAAGAACTATGTAGAGCCAGGCTTCCTGTTTAAAACAAGTAGTTCAACAGAGCATTGAACTTTTAAGAATGTAGTTCAAGAGAATGTTTAATGAGAGCATTTAATGAATATATGTTTTCCCACTTTAAGTAATTTATTGCTCTGGCAAATTTTTTTAGCTATTCTGTGCTATAGAATTCTGGAAATAAAAAATCCCTAACAAGTACATATAAAGTTATCATGATGCTTACACTGAAATGTTTTGCAAAACAAAAACAAAAATGAGGATGGGGGGTGGAGGTATTTCCTGTCCTGTACTTTACACAATCAGGAATTTTTTAAATAAAGTTATATTAACTACAGTCTCCATAAAAATACTTATTCACAGATGAGCTTAAACAAAAAAGATTCATTACATACAGAATTATTTTTTTTTCATGTTGAAACCAACTGTATTTTTTACATTGCATATTCTGTCTTGCATATTCAACATATCTTCTAAGGATTAGTAGAGATAAATGTTAGAGTCACCTTAAGGCGGCGACCGAGTGGCCATTTCTCTGGGGGCTGGAGGAGAACACGTGCACAGACGACCCCTGCCCTTCACCTGCTGACCTGGGATGTCCTGCCCCATTTGGAAGCAACCAATCATGAAACTCTAGCTTCCCGTCACCCTGACAGAGGAGGCGACCTATTCCATCCTGCCACACCCCTGAAAGGCCCTTATTTGATAATCTGCCCTCCCAAGATCAAACCCAGAACCCCTCGCCCATAAACCCCCGCCCATTGCCTATCAGGCACGACCTCCCCGACTCTCCACTCCCCGGGTCATGGGACCTCGCCCGGTAATCGCAGATCCCAATAAAGGCTTTCTTGGCTCCATAACGTGGTCTCTTTCCTCCCATCTCTGCCTCCGTCTATTGAATCTTACAATAAATAAGAAAAAATGCATAACATTTCATTATGAATACATGCTTTTTTCCTATTATTATAATTCACAAATTAAAGTAATGCATTTTTGTTGTTGCTTTTGCTCTTATCATGGCTTTTTACTCCTCACAATTACATGGAATCTTTACATAGAGTTATGTTAATGACTAAAAACAGATTTTATATGAGATATTATGCACCTAATGTCTACCTTTGATTGAGTCATGTCTATTTATGACGGCCTTTGTTCTTGGCATTCTTCCTATACAAATCCTGCCAGGGAAATACTTGTTACTTTCCAGAGACCTATTTAATTATCTAAATTCTTCAATGTAGGCTTCTTTTAGGCAGTTTACTAGGCCCAGAAGTAAGAGACAACATGACTCGTTTCATGGACGTTATGGCTTAATGGTGGGGAGGTAGGCAAAAAGGTTGCAATCTTGCAACAGAATAAGCTATACAAAATATTCAGAGCAAAACATATTACACTAAGTATATGGTATATATGTACATATAAAATCATTAATTTAGTTATTTACATATATGTGCACATATGTTTATATTACATATACCTATTATAGATTACATTTTAATATGTATATATAAATTTGAATGCTGTTATAAAGTGTATGTCAAAATGGCCCTCATGGAGAGTTGAAACTGGACAGGTAGGTAGATAAAGCAAAGAGGACACATATAGTATGGTTTGAAAAGGTTTTTCGTATTTAGTTACACACGTGAATGTTTAAATCATTTAGAAGAGAGGATGTACAGATGGAAGCCTGAGAGGAGCTGAGTTTCAAAGACAGATCATGTGCAAATTATGCAGGCTGCTGTGATTCTTTTTATTTCATCAACTAGCGTGATGCTCCAGTTATTAAGTGATTGTCTCTCAGCTCCAAACTCACCATTCTGTATTCTCTTTTGGTTTGCTGGGATGTTGACAACCACATTTCTTCTTTTCCAGCTGGGTTGATGCAAGGCTATGCCCACAGGAAGGACTAGACGGAGACTGTAAGGTTGTAAAAGGAAGACGAGAATTACTTCTCCTGTGTACTTCTTATGGGCTCCTTGTAGGCTTCCTTGTTCAATGGGCAGCAGGAGCAGTAATCCCTTTTCGTAACAGTGGAGGAATCAAGTCTTCCGTTTTTCTAGTGTGTACAACCAGCGTCAGTGTGTTTAACCTCAGAGATACACACCCCAGTCAGCTGCTGCCCCTCCTCGAAGGTGTCACGTGTGTCAACTCTGGGCTGAGGGGTTGGAGAAGGAGGCGGCTTCGGAACTCAGAGATAGGAGCTCCAGCCAGGGTATCACCTCCACTTCTAAGCCCTGGATTTCTGCTCCAGGGGCTCCTTTTTAGAAATTTCTAAGTTTGAATAGTTAACAACTACTTTATTTTATTCCCTCAGCACTTAAACAGATGCTGCTTGCGGTTTATATTTCAGTGATCCCTTACGGTTCTCTTTTTATCTTTCAGTCATCTATCTAGGTTAAGAATCTTCTATTTAGTTGATAATGTCTTAATTAAATTTTCTTTTTTTTTCGCCTCTGTGGTTTTTTAATGGGCACCAAATGGAATTAAATAATGCTTCTTACAACTAGGAAATCATACTTCATATATAGCGCTTGTTTATTATAAAGCTCCTAAGGATACTACTGCTCTGAGATTCCAATCCTATTGTTCTGGGTCTGGAAACAGATGTATTTTTCAAAACCTCACATGATTCTGGTGACTGGTCAAGTTTTAGCAGTGGCCTTCTAAAGCCTCTAGGAATCCCTTTAAGTGTTTCTTAAGTGAATCATTTTAGAAAGCTTTTTTTTGCAATCCATGACCATTTGAAATAACTTGGAGAAAGGCTGGAAACTTGAGGCTCAGTTATGGGACTTCATGTGTGAGGTCTTGGCTGAGCCATAGAATCCCGGCTGGGTAGTGGGAAGGAGCCATTCTCAAATATAAAGCTAAACATAAAGATAATAGTGAAAAACTGATTAATTAGTACTTTCATCAATGATTTGGGAAGATGATCTTCATGCTTAGATTATATTTGCTCCACAATCCTTCTCCACAAATGACTGCCTCTCCCAAGAGGGCTAATGTTTGAGTCAATGACAAGAACCAGGGATTCTGTCTTTTGTTTCTCTAGATCAGATGCAGCAATATATTAAACATCCAGTATATATTTGCTAAATTAAAAAAAAAAAAACCTATAAGGAAATGCACCCACACACTTGTTAAATACATTGCCTCGTTTAAAATTTGAGCCGCACTTTCAACAATAGCCAAATCATGGAAAGAGCCTAAATGTCCACAACTGATGAATGGATCAAGAAGATGTGGTTTATATACACAATGGAATACTACATGGCAGTGAGAAAGAATGAAATCTGGCCATTTGTGGTAACAGGGATGGCACTTGAGGGTGTCATGCTAAATGAAATAATTCAGGCAGAGAAAGACACATACTATATGTTTTCACTCATATGTGGATCAGGAGAAACTTAACAGGGGACCATGGGGAAGGGGAAGGGGAAAAATAGTTAGGGAGGCAAACCATAAGAGACTCTTACATACTGAGGACAAACTGAGGGTTGATTGCGAGGGGCGGGGAGAGGAGAATGTGGGTGATGAGCATGGAGGAGGGCACTGGTTGGGATGAATACTGGGTGTTATATGGAAACCAACTTGACGATAAACTATATTAAAAATAAAATAAAGTTTTGATTCAAAAATTTGAGTCTTTTAAACTACATATGAAACATGTACAGCTTTTATTATGCATCTAATCTGGACTGTGTTATGCCACAAGAGGGAGGACATAATCAAAAATTACCAAGATTCTACTTAAATAGAGCATGTGTCCATAATATTCTATTTGCGATCTAATTAAATTTTAAGTACAATCCTAGACTATCCTCATTCTGAGGTTTTGTTGGACTCTACAAACTCTCCATCTGAGCCTAGCCATTAAAATTTCTTTTTAAGTTAACTGTGTTAACATCTTTCCTAATTTATTCTCCGGAGCAGTAGAGTCCCCTACTGCTTGTCTGTTTTAGTGTTTAATTGCTTCACAGACTCCCAGATTGAATTCTGTAGCAATTTACTTTGCTCTCCTGGTGAAACAGTGAGATTTTCAGCATGAATTAAACAAAAATGGAAATGCTAATAAGTAAAAGTTGTAAGATTTCCTCAAACACTCCATCCTTTCATTTGATTGGAAGCTAAGTGAATTAATTAATATAGAATGTTGTTAGCAGATTTGCAGTTCAATTACAAAGAAGTAAAGACTACTGAAGTTACCCCCAGGCCAAAATTTCCAAGACTGCACCTGCTTACCTGAAAGAGGGATCACTGTCTTATATCAAGACTGAATTAATCTGTTTTATAAAGTTCTTTATAGTCTTCTAAATCAGCTTTTCAGATTTTCCCTGAGAGTTATTAACCTAACCAATACACATGCTTTGCACTATGTTTAACATCTTAAATCTATTGAATAGTGTAAGGTCTGAAGGGTTGAGTAACTATATGTGACCAAGCTAAATAACTAATTAATAAATGAAATTTCAAAATAATAGTATGAATTTCGTATACCACGCCACATTTTTGAATTTAAATTACAAATGCTAACATCCAATCATTTTTTTTCATTGGGAATTTGCCTTAAGACATTAGACACATGTTTAATATTCTATGTTTCTGCATTTTCTGAATCAGTCTCAAAAATTCATAGAACAGCACTTTAAATTGAAACCCAATAATCATAACTAATAAGAAGCAAATTTAATTTTGCTAACCTAGATCTATAATTGCCAATCAGGGTTTCAAAAGTAACTTTTACCCTTTAGAAGCCAAGGCTTGCCATCCACGTTGTGAGAGGCAACTAACCTGTAATTTGATTAGTCAGGTGAGTCTGAGTGATCTTGTATATAAAAATATCACACATAGAAATGTGAATGCAATTATAATCAGTAAAACTCTAAAAGGAAAAAGAATATTGACTAAATTTGTATAGGTTTTACAGATAATTTGAAAACATCAACATCTAATCCTTGAATCTTTAATTCACCTCATTTCCATTATGATTACATATTTTGTATTTCAGAAATTTCAGGAACTATGTTAATGAACCCAATATTAAAAAATATCATACTGATTTGCAATCCAATTAGTGCTCTATATCAGTAGAAAGAACTGCCATGAGGAGATGTTCTTTATGGGCACTGTCCTCAACCATTGTCAGTGGCTGCACGTAGCTATTGAGTGTATGGAATGTGGCTGGTGTGACTGTAAAAGTTATTTTTCTAAATTTAAGAATAAGTAAATTAAACTCATATAGTCTCATATGGCTCATAGCCACTGCATATGTAGGACAGCAGGGCTCTGTAGTATTTTCAGTTAATTCTATTACTTTTTCTTATTCTTCTGAAGTTACAAAGCAAATAGATATGCTATATCTTCTCCTTTTTTGTTTTGTTTTGTTTAAGGTTTTTGTGTAAAGTCCAGTTAGTTAACATATAGCATAATATTAATTTAGGGAGTGGAATTTAGTGATTTACCTCTTATATATAACACCCAGTGTGCATCACAAGTTGCCTCCTCAATGCCTGTCACCCACTTAGCCCATCTCTGCCCACCTCCCCTTCTGATAAATTATATGCAGTAATTTTTCATGGGTTCTCTCACAACTTGCAAAGTTTGAAGATATATGTAAATAATAAAGGTGTGTGTTTCAGTTAAAAAGGAAAGAAAAAGAAACAGATGTAGTTCATGCTAAAGTAACAAACCCATTGTCACTGTATTTGCTGTTCAGATATTAATAAAACTTTTCCCCACCTTGTTCAGTGTATTATGGAATGCATAAAAAATTGAAGCAGTTTTGTATAAAATAAAAAGGATCTCACATGTATTAAAAGTGTCCAGGGGGAAACGACAATGAGAGATTTATCTGTTGGACATACAATTCTTGGATTTATATTAAAGATTTCCAAAGCAATTCATTCAGTTTTATTCTGCATTGTAGGCAGTGAAAATGCCGTCTCCAAGTTTCACATTTCATTAAATCATTTAATCAATTGATATGACCACTTAATTTCAAAAAGAGGAACTGAATCAGGTTTCATAATTTATAATTGACTTATCTTTACGTAAGATATGCTACATCCAGGGTACAGAGCATTCTTAGGTTTTCACTGTGAACAGAATATCTTCGTAGTCCACTCTATTCCTCTCCTGAACAGTTGGATTTAGTACTAGAATCTCTATCCTGGAACATAATTTTCAGAAACATTTCTCAATATCTAATTTCCTGTGAAACTCATGCCCTATGCTCATTCTTGATGAACTGTACTACAATTAATTTGAGCAAAGTGGGCCCTTTCTTTTAACTCATAAGGAAAAGAAAGTGCACACACACACAGGTACATATACACATAAGTAAAAGTTATATCCAAAATAATTTTTTCACAGTGATTATCATATGAAAATTCAACTACAAATCATTGCATTACTATGATCATTTTATAAATTCTTCACAGAATTTTAAAAGACACTAGCCATAGAGAATTTAAATTAATATTGACATATGAGAGTCAAATTTTATGTTTCACACTAAATTATTTTTCTTAATATGAATATCAAAGTATTTATCAATGTATATGTAAATAATATTTATGACCAATTTTGAAAAACCATGTGAAAAATAATTGGAATCTATAGTTTATCATACATGCATTTTTTTATCAAGTTTCATATTAAAGAGTCCAGACACAAAGATTAACTTATTTTACAATATATATGGTTGAAAAATTCATTATTTATTTAAAAATTGAGACACTGATTTTATTTAAAAAATTGTCCAGTCTGATTTGTATTCAAGAAATTGCTTCATATCTTATTTTTGGTATTTTGATTTCTTCTTCAGTGGATGTGTTAGTCAAATACAAACAGCTTTTGTTATCTTTTTTATTGAGGTATAAGAGATATAAAACATAACAGTTTCATGGGGTGCCTGGGTGGCTCAGTTGGTTGAGCATCCGACTTCGGCTCAGGTCATGATCTCATGGTTTGTGGGTTCGAGCCCCGCATCGGGCTCTGTCCTGATAGCTAGCTCAGAGCCTGGAGCCTGTCTTTAGATTCTGTACTTCCCTCTCTCTCTGATCCTCCCCTGCTCATGCTGTCTCTTTCTGTCTCGCAAAAATAATTTAAAAAAAATATCAGTTTCAGTGTACAAAACACTTATTCAATATTTATGTATAAATTGTGAAATGATTGCCACAATAAGTCTAGTTAATATCCATTACCACATAGAGTTACTTTTTTTCTTATGATGAAAAGCTTTAATATCAACTCTTTAAGCAACTTTCAAATATTCATAAAAGTATCATTATGTACCCAGGACTATGCTATCCATTATATACCTAGAACTTGTTTATTTAATAGGTGACAGTTTGGACGTTTTGACCCCCTTCATTCATTTTGCCAACCCTCACCCTGCTTCTGGTGACCACCAATCTGTTCTCTATCTAAGTTTGTTTTTGTTTGTTTTTAGGTTCTACATGTAAGTGAGATCATATGTTATACGTCTTTCTCTGTCTGGCTTATTTCACTTAGTGCAATGCCCTCAAGGTCCATCTGTGTTGTCACAAAAGGCAAGATTGCTTTCTCTTTTATGGAAAAAATAACTCTATAAATATATAAAATTCGAGTGTTTATTCTATAGCTTTAAAAATGTATACATCATGTTAAGTTATTATTAATATTGTTATGGAATAAATCTAGAGATATAGCAACTCCTTTAAACATTTCTCTCGATACTTCTAAATGATACATGTAAAATTTGAATTGAAATATTCCCTTCATCTACCCTAAATATGGTAGATAACTGAATAATGGCATATCTCTATTGCAGTGTTCTACTACTCTTTCATTACCAGAACTCCCACCCCACCATGCCCCATGATTACCCTAGAACATGATTTAGCCTTGAACTTTGCCAGAAATTAATGCGAGCCAATAGGAGAAGGAGCAGGAAATATTTTCCAGTCCTCTCCCTCCACGTTTCATGTAGGTGACTCAGTACAGCTCTTCTTTCCAGTATGCCAGTGAATCATTTTTTGACTGAGTTGCTAACATATGTTGGTATGTCTTCCTACATATTCTCATCTGTCAGTTGTTTATTTTCTTAGACAAGCTTAGGAAGCCACATATTTAAAATAAGAAAGGCAAGTGACTGTTTGGAGCAATTGATATTATCTTGACTACTGTAACACACATTCTACTTTTTTCAGGATAAAGTCAATTACACACACAGATATTTTGTTTTGGTATTCTTTGTTTTTCCCATAAACATGCCACAGTTTACTAGTTTATAGAAATCCATTGTGTGATTGAGAATTTGTCCTAAATAATATGGAATAAAGAATACAAAATAAACACATTCTGCTTTTTTCAGGATAAAGTCAATTACACACAGCAGATATTTTGTTTTGGAATTCTTTGTTTTCACAATAAACATGCCATAGCTTACTAATTTAAAGAAATCCATTGTGAGATTGAGAATTTGTCCTAAATAATTTGGAATAAAGATTACAAAATGAATTATTTACCCAAATAGGGAGACCATTTTTAAAAGGATATGTCAGCTTTTATACTGAATAAAGAGCCAAAATGTTGACTTAGGGTATTAGTGTAGGTTTTCTGAGTCAGTTTTCTCTCCTTATTTAAAATGATTGAAAAGCTTTTGTGAGGTCATGAGAATAATTTATTGAAAAATATGATCAAAAATAAGTATATTTGTCAATGGTACAATATAATGGACTTTTAAGTGTGTGTGTGTGTGTGTGTGTGTGTGTGTGTATTAACTTACTCTTAGGATTTCTGTTATTGGGATTATGTAAAATTTGACATAATCATAATCATAATCAAGTATAAGACACTTGTACTTCCAAAACCCTCTATAGAAAATCTGATGGTTTGTCTTTTAAAATAAGTTCTTTAATATGCTTACTAAAATATGTGCTTAGTTAAGCTAAATCTACAAAATGTATTATGTTTAGGAGCCATTTTCCCTTTAATTTTGCTAAGAAAATAAGATTAGAAAATATGAGATGCAGAAAATTAGCTTCTATATTTCAATATGTCCTTGGAACCTTCTTATTTCCTTTTTTTCTTTTTGTATCCATAAATGAAGTTTTATTGGAACACAGTCATGCTTATTCATTATCATGGTGTCTATGACTGGATTTGCACTTCAGTGGAGGAGTTGAGTGGTTGCAACAGAGAGACTTGATAGCTTGCAATGTCTGAAATATTTACTATTTGATATTTCATGTTTAAACCATTTTTATTTATTTTTTATTATTTTTTTTAGTCTCAAGTTAGTTAACTTACAGTGTAGTCTTGGTGTAGAACTCAGTGATTCTTCACTTACATATAACACCCAGTGCTTATTCCAACAAGTGCCCTTCTTAAGGCCCTTCACCCATTTACCCCACCCCAACCCCTCCACCTTCATCAACTGTAATTTTGTTCTCTGTATTTAAGAATTTCTTGTGGGGTGCCTGGGTGCCTCTGTCACTTAATCACCTGACTTCAGTTCAGGTCATGATCTCACAGTTTGTGGGATCAAGCCCTGCATCAGGCTCTGTGCTGACAGATTCTCTCTCTCTACCTCTCCCCCACTCATCTCCCCCCCCCCCCCAATAAATAAACATTAAAAAAAGAAGAGTTCTTTTTGGTTTGCCTCCTTTTCTGTTTGAATCTTATTTTTCCTTTCCTTCCCCTATGGTCATCTATTCAATTTCTCAAATTCCACACATAAGTGAAATAATATACCTGTCTTGCTCTGACTTATTTCACTTAGCATAATATAATACCCTCTAGTACCATCCACATTGTTGCAAATGGCAAGATTTCACTCTTTTTCATCACCAGGTGGTATTCACTGTTGGCTTTTATTCATTTGTCTAAAGAAGAACTTCTGTCCCTTAGAAGAAGAGCTACCTCAACTCTTTAGTACTTTATATTTTAGATTAATCTTAAAAGACCATTTGAGGTTCCTCCTTTGGTCATTTCAGGTTAAAAAATACAATTTTGAAAGAAATATATGGATAAAAGCCAATGGGCAAAGAAAACAAGTAATTCAATTTAAAAATGGGCCAAAAACCTTAAAAGGCACCTCATCAAAGAAAATGTATAGATGGAAAATAAGCGTGTTAAAAGATGCTCCACATCATTTGTCATCAGGGAAACACAAGTTAAAATGACAGTGAGATGATACCACTACGCAAATAGTAGAATGACTCAAATCCAGAACACTGACAACACCAAATGATGGCATGGATGTGGAACAACAGGAACTCCCATTCATTGCTGGTGGGAATCCCAAATCGCGTGGGTGCTCTACAAGATAGTTGGTGGTTTCTGACAAGGCTAAACATACTCTCACCACAATCTAGCAGTTGTGTTCCTCAGTATTTACCCAAATGATCTGAAAACTTATGTCCACAAATAAAGCAGCAAACACATTTTTATAGCAGCTTTATTCATAATTGTCAAAACTTGAAGGCAACTGAGATGTCCTTCATAAAGAATAAACTACTATCCAATCAGGAAATGGGATATTATTTGGCTAGCTATGAGCTAAAAAGAAATGAGTTATTAAGCCATGAAAAGACATGGAGGAAATTTAACTGCACATTACTGATTGAAAGAATCCAATCTGAAGATTCTATGTTTTGTATGATTCTAATCATATGGCATTCTAGAAAGATAATACTATGGGCAATAGTAAGTTCAGCAGTTGCCAGGTACTCCGGTTAGGAAGATGAAAGGTGGAGCATATAAGATTTTTAGGTCAGTGAAAATACTCATATAATATTATAATAATGGAAGTATGTCAAACACCTATTCAAACCCATAGAATATACACCAATAAGAATGAACCCTAAGGTAAACTATGGATATTAGTTGATTATGTGTCAGTGTATGTTTATCTTTGTTTAAGAAAAAGAAAATATTCTGATGAGTTATGTTAATAACAGGGAAGGCTATGCATGTGTGACGTAGGGAATATATGGGAAATCTCTGTACATTCTTCTCAATTTTGTTATAAACATAACAAAAAGGTTCTTAAACTCTTAAACTGCTCTTAATAGAACAAATCTTAAAAAAAATGATAATGCACAGGGGCGCCTGGGTGGTTCAGTCGGTTGAGCGTCTGGCTTCGGCTCAGGTCATGATCTCATGGTTAGTGGGTTCGAGCCCCGTGTCAGGCTCTGTCCTGACAGGTAGCTCAGAGCCTGGAGCCTATCTTCAGATTCTGTGTCTCCCTATCTTTCTGACCCTCCCCTGCTCACTCTCTCTGTGTCTCTCTCTCAGAAATAAATAAAACATTAAAAAAAAGATAATGCACAGACATTATTTGGTTAACTTCAAAACTGAATAATTCTTAAGTTGCATAATGAAAATTTTTGCACTTCCTGACAGAAGGTAGTCCCTTAATAAAAGCAATCCTTAAATTCCAGAATCTCTTCTGCAATTATATTTGCTCTAAATATAATGATAAAATTAGAATGAATATTACAGTCATATATTATGGATAAATAAAATCACTTTCTGGGTTAATAAAAAAAATGAATGAGTAAATTTCAGAGTACCACAAGGAAAAAAACCACCACACATTCATTAAAATAAAATGAAATTTTAACAAATGTACTATACTGAAAATGAAAGATATTAAAAATAGAGGGGACTTAAGTCAAGGGTGCTGAAAGGGAAATTGAGGATTCTCCCTACTAGCTCAATTTTTTCCTGTAAACCTAAAACTGCTCCAAAATTAAATTTATTAATTAAAAAATTAAAAATTAAACTTTGATTTTGTAATTTAAGATGCTTATAAATAAAATTTTTATAGTTGGAAAAATAGGCAATGGTTGGACTTTTCTACGAAGCCTATTTTATTTAGAGATGGAAAATCATCATCCCCCACTTGTATTCCTGCCTCCAATTTCTGTCTCTGTAACTTGTAGTCTTTCCTATTGCCAATAATCTTTCTTTCCATTATAAAAGGAAGGCTCCCTCCCTTCATGAGTTTTAACATATAAACATACAAAGAAAGATTCTACTTTACCAACTTTTTGTGTTAGTTCTTATTATCTTCTAAGCATGATCAGACTAGATGCCCTTACTACTTAATCAGGTATTAAACATGTATTTCTTAACCAAAACTGAGAGTCTCACTTTAATGTAACTTTAACTTTAAATATGTGTGTATATATATATGGTATAGATACATATGCATATGTGTATATATATATATATATATATATATATAACATATATATGGTTATTTTCTTCAACACTTAGTTTTTCTGAGTTTAATATGACCTTTATATATAGAACCATTCTTCTTTTTTTTTTTGGTATATAGTAAGCATAGAACTAGGAAATAATAAATATTTGTTGAAGGAAAAATAGTAATAGCCCATGTCTTGAGGCATTCAATGAAGAATTTTAAGAGATTCCAAGAACAAAATGTCACTGATGTTACTCAAGACATCTTTACCAATTCTTTGCAATAGTGAGTCTTTGGCTTTATATGCTAAGTATTAGAGTAATCATTGCATTAATAAATCTCTGTTTCTTAATATATATTTTGAGGGCGCCTGGGTGGCTCAGTTGGTTATGCATCCGGCTTTCAGCTTCGGCTCAGGTCATGATCTTGTAGTTTGTGGGTTTGAGCCCTGCGTCGGGTTCTGTGCTGATGGCTGATGGCTAGTTCAGAGCCTGGAGCCTGCTTCCAATTCTGTGTGTGTCTCTCTCTCTAACCCACCCTTGCTCATGCTGTCTCTCTCTGTCTCTCAAAAATAAATAAAAAACATTAAAAAATTAATATATATATATTTTTTGAGAATGACAGATACAGAATAAGTAACTACTTTAATTTTATACCCCAATCCTTTATAAAGAAACAGAGCTAGGAATTTGGCCCTTCAGTCAGATTACTTATAGGGACTTATAATAATAATAATAATAATAATAATAATCTAATTTACTAAACAGATAATATATAATGTTCCAATTCAGTACTATTTTACATAATAAGTTGACCAAATGAAATATGAAAGTATATTGATTCCATATATTATTGGATCTATAGCCAAGAAGGAAAATTTCTAGATATCTGGAACAAAAAGGAAACTCAAAGTAAGATTAGGAAGAAGTCATTGATTCCAAAATAGCCTATGGGTGTCGGAAGCTGATTGGGACAGCTTTCTGATCTGGCCAAAACTTAATGTCAGGGGGCCGAAAGCCTTAGAAAATCTGTTCTTGGAAAGCATGGGAATTGGTTCCATACCTATGCATACCAATATGCAGTAGGTATGTTTTGGAAACAGTAAGCAAATTCACTCATACTCATATAAAAATTGAATCAGAAATTTAAAGTAGGGGTTTCGCTATAGGCAACTTTCAGGAGAGATGTCCTTTTTCAGGAAACAGCTTCCATTGAAAATGAGCTTATATTTAGGCCTTTGATCCATTTCCAGTTTATTTTTGTTTATAGTGTAAGAAAGTGGTCTGGTTTCACTCTTCTACATGTCACTGTCCAGTTTTCCCAACACCATTTGCTAAGGACACATTTTTTCATTGGAAATTCTCTTCTGCTTTGTCAAAGATTAGTTGGCCAATTGTGGATCCATTTATGGCATGTCAATTAATAGGTCTTACATTTTAATATTTTTTTTTAAAATTAATGTTTATTTATTTTTGAGAGAGAGGCATGGACCTTAAACAGGGGAGGGACAGAGAGCGAGGAAGACAGAATCTGAAGCAGGCTCCAGGCCTTCGAGCTGTCAGCACAGAGCCCAACACGTGGCTCAAACCCACAAACCTTGAGATCATGACCTCGGCCGAAGTTGGACCCTTAACTGACGGAGGCACCCAGGCGCCCCTTAATATTTTTTAAAACAGATATTAAAAAAGATTTTACTTATTTTTACAAATACTTATATGAGCCACATAGCTTTAAATTTTATTAAAAGAAAACAACCAAATGTAATAGATGCATAAATCTGACATGGATCCCTTTAGCATTTTAAGTCAAAATGCTAAGATCAAAGTGAGAAGGTGCATCCCCAAAGTCAGATACTTAGCTTTTTCCTTGTCCTGTGTGGACATTAAATTGCTTCCATGATACACAGTTTCTAAGAAAATGTTTCTGCCTTGCAAATTTCTAATTAGATTACAAAGAAATTTAATTCAGCCCTCAATAAACAAACACATATGTTATTAAGATACAAAATAAAACTACCAAGCCCAAGCCTAATTATTTAGCAATCCACCAGAATTATAATTATAAAGATAAAACCTTCATTGGACCTTCTTCCTTTTTTGGAGTAATAATTATCACTGGCTCCAATTATTTCCACAATTTTGCATATGCAAATCTAGCGTACAAGCAAACATACCTAGGAACAGGTTTAGAAAATATTTTATGTTTAAAGTCTTTATTATTGTGAATTTAATAGAATCATTTATTATTGTGAATTTAATAGAATCTACTAGTCTATTAAATTGGCTATTCTATTAAAATGCTTATTTTTTCATTCTTGGAATATATCAATTTTACAATGCTGAATAAATAATAGTTGATAAATTGATACTTCTAGTTGTCTCTAGTAACTTTTGCAAAATATAAGTGAGATCTTCACTTTCTCTACTTTAAAAGAGATGCTGACATTATCTTTTTATAGCTTTTACAGCTCCCAAAAGGAGGGGGGGAGACTTAAATGTCTTAAAATGATTTTATCCTTCAGAGCTTCTGTACTTTTTAAAACCCAAAGTTCGGTCAAAGCTGGGGAAAATGGTAAAAACCAAAATCCAACCCAAGAGAAGAAAAAAAAAAAAAAGACAAAGGGAAACAGATGAGCAGAAAACCAGACATCGCCAAATATATAATTGAGAAAAAGAAAAATAAGGAGCATAAACTTCCCTAAAATATTGGACTTTGTAAATGAAAAGTAAATGGATACAGAAATAATGTGAATTATTTATATAAGCTCCAGATAAATTACAAACAAACATTTAAAATAATTATCAGAAATAATAGAGGGCAGCCTGGGCAGTTCAGTCTGTTAAGCATCCAACTGGATTTTGGCTCAGGTCAGGATTGCTTAGTTGGAGGGTTTGAGCCCCATGTTGGACTCTGTGCTGACAGCGTGGAGTGGCTTGGGGTTCTCCCTGTCTTTCTCTCTCTCTCTGACACTCCTCTGTTCTCCCTCTCAATAAAAAAATAACTGAATGAACATTGAAAAAATGTTATATAGATACAGAAAATACATACATGAATCACTTCAGACAGAGAAGTTTCTATGAAGATTCAAACTAATTCTCACATCTCACAAAGTAGAAAATATCCTGTCTCTTCCCTTAGTCACAAAATGTAATTTGTGGACTCTTTTTGTCAGTGTTTCCAATGCTACGCAGATTCCTTGATCCAAAATAAGGCATGCTAATTTGGAATCCCAGTGAGTCAGACCCCCAAATCTTCATTTTAAAATCATTTTGCTAATTGATTCTTAACTATTTGAAACATACAAAACTAAAATTCATGTAATTATTTTTTAATCATTTGGTTCTGTAGTGTTAGAAAAGTGCCTAATATTTGTTGAAGTATTCTACAGGACCCCTTCACACTTTTATTGTGCTTCAGATACACTCGTATTACTAATTGATGATTACACTAAGAATGGAATGTTTTCTTTTTTAAATCTGAAGGTACAATTCTGAGAAAAAGTAAATTTACAAGCATATTTTATCCTATATAATCTGCAATTTAAATTTGCTTACTATTGAAGTTAAAAAAAGCAATTTAAAAAAAATTTATGGAAGAAAACTGTGATGGTTTTTTTTTTTTCCTCAGAAAAAGATAAGTTAAAGAAAATAGAATAGGTTTGGAGATAATCTTTCAGCAAATTTGAGTGGAAATATCCCAAATAATTCAGTTAACATTTTTAAAACGTAGAATAAAGTGTCTTAAAGTAATATATCTAGAGTATTAATGTGCAAAATAAAATGAGAAGTAGCTGATATAATGTATAGTTTTATTTAAATACTTTTTATGAATCCCTTGAAATTAAAAAAAAAACAACTAGCAGTATTAAGCCGTCTCACACTGCATAATACAGACCATTTGAGCAAACCTTGTCATCATTTATGGACATTCATGAAACAGCTGGATTCCTTTCTTACATTTATGGCACCAGTCATCTCAAATGTATACTAGCAAATGCCACATATTAATGAAACAAAGCTGCCTTTTGCACCTTCATTTCAGATAAGCTGAAATCCCTGGAAAGCAAGTTACTTTGGGAATAATTTTTATTGTATATAAGACCAAAACTTTTCAATTTCATTTTAACAAGCACACACATGTGCAAATCACGTAACACATATCTATGTGGTTATAGCAAACGTGATATGGAAGAGAATCCAATTGCCTATTAATTATAAAAGCGGGTTTCTTCAGCAAAATTACTATGAAGGAACTTAAATTTCACTGTATACTACAAATGGGTCATTGATAGCTGTATTACCTTGGTCTAAACAATTCTAAGGCTTGTACTTTTCTCAGTTGTGAAACCCAGGAGATTATTTTAGAAACTCCTCTATACATTTTCCAGCATTAAATATCTGATACTACTTAGTAAGAAAGTAATATGATATAAAAAACTCAACATAGCTATAAAAGGTTGAAATAAAAAATAATTTTTTATTAAAATTTTAAGCTTTAATGAAAAAGTTACCTAGGTAAACTCTATACTCTAAATGAATAACAATGCATGAAAGTAAAATGTGCTATTTAGGAATTTGTTTCACTGCTCTAGGTGTCATGACAGAAGGAAAATATCCTCATGTTCATCATTTATCTTCCATGTAGATGAGACCACAAAGCCGTTGTAGCCAGGACTGGATCATCTCTACCAGTGAGTCACTTACCTCTCTCCTGTGTCAGGGAAGACAGCCTGGGGAACCCAGACTTATACCCCACCGAATGGGGCACCCATTCCCTTCCCCCCTGAGTGGCATTAGAGGAGGCCAAATAGAGTGTCAGGACCCCCACCCCCACCCCCCATGCCACAGTAGCAGTAAACAGACATCATTCCCTTTTGAATCCAGTTTAATATCAGTGGAGGTTAGTGAGGAGCATGAATGCTAATATCCGCTCAGTAACAAGGAACTCCTCCTTCCTCCATGTCAGTGGAGGCTAAGGGGAGAACCTGGCCTTTCTGGGAAGTGCGCATCATCACAGTGAGGCCACAGTCAGGAGCCATTTATTTACTAAACTGAAATTAACAGGAAGCAACTTTATTAATAGATAGTGCTGCCTGATAAGTTTGCTCCAATTCACTTATTTTTAAAGTGTCCTTAAGCTATGGAAAATATGCTGAAGAGCTGAATCTGATTTAGTGGAAATTGCTTGACATTGATGTCTCATCTGGGAATATTGAGACATAGAGGGCTTTCTCTTGAGCTGTAAGGACCACTCCAAGCACAGGTTCTCATCCAACTTGAAGAACAGACAGGGGTAGACAGTGATGTGCATACCTGAAACTAGGCTCTTGAGGTAGTGGGCCCAGTTAGAGAAGGGAACTCAACACAGCAAATTCTTCTCCACCTGGAACAGCTCTCAGCCTGGCCAAGACAAAGACACAGAAAGCAAGAAGTCACAGACTTACCTAACTTGTGACGACTAGAGAAATGGGATGTGCCATGGACATAAGCTAATGTCCAGCCCCCCAGAGAAGAGAAGCCTCATATAATAGTTACCTGAAGTTAGGGCGGATTCATGTAGCCCAAATCACTACCAGGGCCAGTGTAAACTGGATGAACTGTTCAAAATGACTCAGAGTGCTGATCACCAGTAGTTTCAAAGAAATTCCAATCTTGCTTTGACAGCCCTTAAGGAACATTTTGCATTTTCCTCTCTTTCTACTCTCCACAGTGGTACCGAACTCTGTTCCTTTTTACCTCCTGCTCACAGCCACAGTCACTCTCAGTTGTTTATTATGACAGTCAACAGCCTCAAATATTCCTCATTTCCCATCACTCAGATTCTCAACAAAATCATCTGCACCACCTAGGAATTGTTAGAAATGCAGGTCCTCAGACACTGCTGCAGACCTTCTAAAGTAGAAACTCTGTGAGTTTTAAGAGCCCCCCCAAATAGCCCCCCCCACCCAAGGGACTCAGAGCCACAGTGGAATCCCTGCTTCATTTCAGAGGAGAGCCCAAGAGCTAATTTAAGAAAACCCAATCAACAAAAGCAAAAGCAAAAACAAAAACCTGGCAGTAGAGTCAGCATCCCTCTTTTCACCAAATAAGTTTCAATTTCGTCTCATATCAATAATGTCCACGTTTTAGTAAAAATCATTTATTATTCCTAGAAGCAGGAAAATCTGAAATTGAGTCAGCAGATGACAGCCCAGAGATGACACCGATGTTAGAATTATCTGACAAGGATTTTAAAGCAGCCGTCGTAAAAATGCTTCGTGAGCAATTATGAACGTGCTTGAGGCAACTGAGTTGATGTAAAGACTTAGAAAAAGCAAAGGAGTCTCAGCGAAGAAAATGAAGATACAGAGAAGAGACAAAGAGAAATCTTAGAACTGAAAAAGACAACTGGAATAAAATCTCAATACTTCAGACACCAAGTAAAGAGATTTGCAAACATGATCTTATTTTCTCTTCAGAATAACACTATGAGATGAAGAAGTCTCTTGTTTAAGCTCTCCACACAGCTGCTAAAATGTGGGGTAAGGTCTCAGTTTCAAGTAGATTTGTCAAAAAGCCACTTGCATAGTGTCAAAAAGGCACTTGCATAGTTGCTACATGGTACAACTTCCTTCCTGAAGAAAGTATCTAAAACAAAAGATAAAAAATATGTACAAAAATATTCACTGCAACATTTTTCAAATTGGAGAGAATGAAAAAAATAATAAATACCCACCATCAGGATAATGGGTAAATGAATTATGGTACATCCACACCTTAAAATATTTTGTAGTTGTTGGAAACCAATGAATTAAAGATGGTGCCAATTGGAAAATAACACTCACTGGATGGGTACAATGGCAGAAATGAAAGGGCAGAGTAAAGAATTGGTGAATTGGAGGACAAAAAACACCTAATCTTAACATAAGAGACAGATGTACTGAATTTTTTTTTAAAGAATTGAGCTTCTGGGATATGTAAGATTACAATAAAAATATCTAACATTTGAAATCTATCAATCTATCGACCTATCTATCTAAATATCTATCTGGAATCTTTTAGTTTCTGTCAATTAAAAAGAAAACACATCAAAGTATTTTGGTACCACTAAACCAAATTTCAGAAGAAAAGTATAATTGGCAATATGAATTTCCAGAAAATGGAGTAATTAACAGAAATTTTTTTCATAAAAAGTGTAGAGTTATTGAGCAGTGGTTCTCAATTTTCTAAATACATATGGATAGTGATATCCACTGATGGGAACCACGTCTGGTACTTCTGGTATACTTCCTCTAAATACAGGCATACCGTATTCCAGAATCAAATGTCTGTCGGCCTTAAGAAATACCAGCTCTTATCATTTGGTCTCAGCTAAACAATTACAGAAAAATAAATCTTGAATTCTTTTACTTTGTAAAAAGTGCAGCAAAATTTATTCTGTGATATGAATTATATGTCTGTCTTTATTTACACTTTCCTAGATATAGTCCATTGATCTATATAGGCTTTTGAAAGAGCTTTCCAATTTTGTTATTAAAACAATAAAATCTTGAAATCATTGAAATTGCATGAATCATAAGTTAGTAGTGAATGTAATACTTAACAAAAGACTATTGTTCAGTCAGGAATACTGGAAACACACTAAAAGAATTATACCTTAGTTTTGTGGAATTTAACACAAATTTGCAAAATATGTTACCTCTCAGTATTAATTATATAGTATTTATGTGACAATTATATATAGTATGATATATGGTATGTATATTATATATAGACAGTATAGTGTACACAGTTTACATAGTATATGGTATAGCATATATGGTATATAGAATAAATACTATATAAAATAGAATATAATTTATCTTATATAACATTATTATGTAGCATTATATATTCATTTCATATATTTTATTTATTAAATTCACTGTTAAAATGTACCATGTTTTTCAATATATTGTCTATTCAGTATATATCATCTATTCACTTGTACTGCAACTCAAGAGGCATTTTTATCACTTAATTTCCTCCTTAAAATTATGCTTTAAAAATATTTATACTTTTCTGTTTCACTTAAATATTTTGGGATATTTTTAAACATTAGAATTCCAAATTACAAGGCATATAAAAATATAAGTTGAAATGTATGTGTGTGTGTGTGTGTGTGTGTGTGTGTGTGTGTGTGTGTGTAGGACAGTGTGTTAAAAATTTTTAACTTTAATAGTTGCAAATGACATATCAGATAAAGGGCTAATATCGAAAATGTACAAGGAACTCACCAAACTTCACAATCACAAAACAAATAATCCAGTGAAGAAATGGGCAGAAGATATGAACAGACACTTCTCCAAAGAGGACATCCAGATGGCCTACAGACACATAAAACGATGCTCAACATCACTCATCATCAGGGAAACAC
>NC_043705.1:129730360-129733477 GCF_006229205.1 Suricata suricatta | reverse complement strand
ACCTGATGAATGGATCAAGAAGATGTGGTATATATATATATATATATATATATATATACACACACACAATGGAGTATTACATGGCAATGAGAAAGAATGAGATATGACCATTTGTAGGAAAAGTGGATGGACCTCGAGGGTGTCATGCTAAGCGAAATAAGTCACGCAGAGAAGGACAGAAACCATATGTTTGCACTCATAGGTCTAACAGAAGAACAGAAGAAACCTAATGGAGGACCCGGGGGAGGGGAAGAGGGTAAGAGAGTTGGGGAGAGAGAGGAACACAAAACTTGAGAGACTATTGAATTCTGAAAATGAACTGAGGGTTGGAGGGGACGGAGAAGGGGGGAAAAGAGATGGTGGTGATGGAGGAGGGCACTTGGGAAGAGCACTGGGTGTTGTATGGAAACCAATTTGACAATAAACTATTTTTAAAAAAATTGAGTCCAGGGACACAATAGAAGCTATTTTTAATAGTCTATAATTCTTTTGGCAGAAATAAGAATTTTTTCCAGAAGCCACTTAGGCTTCATTATTTCTCCTTTTAATGAGGCTTGCCATACACTGCTATTAGATTCATGGAATTGTTTTCTACTAGAGAGTTTTCTAAATCTATACAGACTTTTCACTAATGTGGTTCAAAGGATAGATAGGACTATTTATATACAGTATGTACTTGCTTCAGAAACTGTTTTTACCTAGACCTTGCTCAATCCTGGCCAACTTATTTCTCCTTTTGTACATTGTTGGTACAGCATTTCAAAGTATTAAATATAATGTTTCCATTAAACAGTTACTAGGTGTGTGTTCTTAGTGTTGGTGGGTGCAAAATGCAATGATAATGTGTTTGTCGGTTTGCTTAGAATGTTTTTTTTTTATTTCAATGTCAATTATTGGGGATTACTAATCATTTCAGTTATGTATTGGCCCCTCAATCATCATTGTGTTTATCTCCAACTATTGGTATTCTTTTTAAAGAAGACCTTCAGTGTGCTACTCATCTGGGTGCCCTTTTCAATGTTGCCAGGAGTGGTGTGGATGCCAGAGAGGTCAGAAACATTCTCTTAGATTTGCACATTAGGTTGTGTGGAAGTCTAGCAAATATAATTTTTTGAAATAAACTAAATATTTAAACATAATTCATTATTGAGAGATAATATTACAGGTGAATTTTAATTTTTTTCATTAATTTTCTGTTTTCCAGGTTATGTATCCTAAAGGATACATTTTGCAATAATAAAAATAGCTAATGCTACAAAAAAACCCAATAAAATGTGATGTGAAAATTAAGTACATTTTTATGACTTCTAATTACACACAGAAACCCTTGGGGGTTAATTTCCTCTGGGGTTAACATGGAGGTAACCTAATCACTGTCAGAATATTTTTATAACCTGATACTCTACATCTTATGTAAACTCGTAGTTATAAGCCTTATTGCATATTGCAAATATACTAGGCAGTAATATCTACCTTACAAGTAATGTAGTGTTACTTTTCTCATTAAATGAAAAGGCATATAAGAAAGACACTATTCTCTTAAAAGATCCTTTTTGTTGTTTTAGTTTAGTTAGAAAACAATTAAGTGGAAATCACTTGACTTGAGCAAATAAAATGGCTTTTAGAAAATTATTCAAGTGAAGTGCTCTCCAGGGCTGGTAATCATAATATGGAGTGGTGCATTAGGGAGTGCTGACCATGAAGTAAAGAATGAAGGGAATCATTATCAATTAAAAAATAGTTTCAATTATTTTAAAACATTAATGAAATATTCCCAAAGAAATACGGTAATCAGAAAAATGCAAAGTACTGATTACACTTCAGTTAGCAGTGAATTTGCAGCATATGGTGCAATTAAATCTTTATGGATCAATGAAAACTTAACAAAGGTGCTTTCCAAAGTCAGTGTTGAGATCACTCATGAAGTTAGAGAAACATAAAGGTCTTTTAAGATACAGGAACTTTATAAATCCATTGAAGACTGATTCCTTTTTTACAAAAAATATAATTTATTAAATTTCTCACAAATCATTTTTAATTTATAAAATTCAGAGAATCTAAAAAATAGAATAGTGATTAAGCTCCTGAGGAAAAAAATAACTTGAATAAAAGAAAAACAACTTACTTGAAATATTCCCAACCACAATAGTTTCCTTTTATATGTGAAGTTTGTTCTGTAGTACACACTTTTCAAGGAAATAGAATTATGCAAAACCAAACAAATGAAATCAAGTGAAAAAACTATGAACTATGGTAATGCTACTTAGCACCCAACAAGAGCATTTGATAGTTCTCTAAGAACTGTGTGCCTTATAAAAAACTATGCCTTTATTACATTTTGTTTTATAGGTTTTTCTGTTTCCTAAGAACTGAGACATAGGGAATATTCTGAAACTAAACAGTATGGCTGATGGCATTATAAATATAGCCAATTCTATTAAATGGTTTTCTCAAATAAATGTTCATATTAACTGAATTTTACAAAGAACATAAACTGGAAATATTATATTGAATGTTTACTATCACCATTATGTGCAAGACAAAAGAAAATAGATATTTCCCCTGTGCAGTTAATATCATTGCAATATAAAGAGACTAGATCAATATTTTTAATTAAAATAGAGAATCTCTAACATCATTTTTAAATTTAAATCTAATTTAAATTACATAGAGATAACCTTTTAAAGAAAGAAAGAAATTTTCAACCTTAGGAAAGTACATTAAATTTTTAGATAACTAGGTAAAATTAGATAATTTATTAAGTGTCCTTTGGGATTATATATATAAAGTTTCAACTACGGAACTTTTCATAAAGTTAAAAATTTTTTTCCATAATATTTTGTTGTTAAATTGTTTTCCATACAACACCCAGTGCTCTTCCCCTTAAGTGCCCTCCACCATCACCACCACCTCTTTTCCCCCCCTCCCCCTTCCCCTTCAACCCTCAGTTCATTCTCAGCATTCAATAGTCTCTCAAGTTTTGCATCCCTCTCTCTCCCCAACTCTCTCTCCCTCCTCCGCTCCCCCTGGTTCTCCATTAGGTCTCTCTTGTTTTCCTGCTAGACCTATGAGTGCAAACATATGGTTTCTGTCCTTCTCTGCCTGGCTTACTTCGCT